>NC_048304.1:9347846-9527894 GCF_013100865.1 Trachemys scripta elegans | reverse complement strand
CCCTTCCCCAAATCCCCAGCCCTGCGTCCTCCCCCCAGGCTCTCAAGCCTGGGAGGGAGGGTGAGCAGCGGTGTGCAAATCAGCTGTTTCGCGCGCCGCGGCCGCTCGGGATCTCCCCCTCCCTCCCAGGTTTGAGAGCCTGGGAGGGTGGGGGGAGACCCCGAGCCACCGCGGCGCGCGAAACAGCTGATTCGCGCGCTGCTGCTCCCCCTCCCTCCCAGGCTTGAGAGCCTGGGAGGGAGGGAGGGCGAGCAGAGGCGCGCGAATCAGCTGTTTCGCGCGCCATGGCAGCAGCAGCGGAGGTGAGCTAGGGCGGCCGGGGCACATTTTTAGGGGCGGCATTCTGGCGCCGGCCATGCCAACCCTAAAAATGTGCCGCCCCAAGCACCAGCTTGTTTTGCTTGTGCCTAGAGCCGGCCCTGATGAGCACACAAGGCCAGATTTTCAGCGGTGGTGAGTATCCACAGTTCTCATTGACTTCAGCGGAACTTTTGAATGCTCAGCGCTTCTGAAAATCAAGCTCATATTGTACCAGCTTATATCCGCAATACATATTGTGTATGTACACACGCCATTCTGGGTGAAATTCACACCACACTTACCCACCTTGTCTATCTAATATCAAGTCTGTGCAGGGAACTCTCTGAGAGGTGGATGGGGCACAGCATATACTGCCTCGGAGCAGGTCATCTGTGAGATTGCAATGCAGCCCTATTCTGGGGTTTTGGACAACTGGACCTGGTGTTCAGTGCAAGGCATAATTGGTGCAGAGGGTGCTATATGGACTGTCCATACCTAGGAGAATTTCACCTTAGGTAAGTGAGCCAGAAACAGATTCTCTCTGGGACTACTTATGTGACGATAGTTAATCGCCTAGTAAGTGTTTGCAGAATCAACCACTTCGATTGAAGCCACTCCAGGACAAGGACTTTGACTTCATACTAGTGCCCAATGCACCTAGCACACTGTACGTGCTATAATAAATAATAATGTGTTGGCATTACATTGGCATCTCCTGCGTGATCAATTTCCTGCTGTTGCAGAAGTGTGAGTGTTGGTGGACTTTGATCTTTCTGAAGATTTTATGTTTCTATCATAAGAGAATCATAGCACATAAGCAGTTTTTTACTAATGCAGTAAGTAAGGTGGCAATATATAGTGCATGGACATAAAACAAATATTAAAAGGGACTGAAAACCATTCCTATACCATGAGAAAAATAAATCTGAAAAATACACATACAGTAGCTATTTTACACAGACACTACTTTTCACCCTCTTTATAGATTTTAAAAAAAGTAGAATCTGTTAGGAAGTGCTAAAAATATGTGAAGAATATTTTAACATATGCATTTACTAATATTGGGAGTGGTGGAGGTTGTTTGTTTGTTTTTTGCAGTTTCCAAGTCTGTTTCACCTACTGCCTCATCTCTCTCTCTCTCTCTCTCTCACACACACACACACACACACACTCAGTTAGAAATCTCAGATAAAGTATTTATGTGTATACATAAAACAGGCATGCATTTATGGGAAAAGATAATGCAAACATTCTTTGAATAATTTGTTGGAGGGCAACAGTTTATACACATTGCACAATTATAATTTATGGGAGTTTCATCTTTTTACATCTCTCCAGAAACTTGTATTAAATTAGAACTCTCAAACTGGATAATTCTCTTTTCCTCCTAGTTTATTGCATCTTGCCAATTCCACGTTTTCCAGTTTTCTGACATAATATTGCTCCTGTCCTTAGAGGTCATGAAGCTATTTCTACTCGAAAAATACTGTAACCACTGTAATGCAATGATAAAGGATTGCTACAAATTCAGAGGATGAAAACTTGAATCCTTCTATTATCAAAATATTTTCAAAGGTTTCCCTTTTGTATGCATATCAATTGCTGACATGCATAATGAGATCATGGGGAAAATACACAGCTGACCTGAACTTTTAGGAATAAAAGTATAAAAAGTAAAATGTGTGAGCTAATAAAACCAGTGCATGATCCCTTGTGTTTTTTGGGCATAAAATAACTGAACTTTCTTGTGAGTGGAATGAATGCTTTGCGCATTTCCCTCCCACTCTCCCCCCCCCCCCCCAAAAAGCATGACTGAGAGTAGATGTACTAATAATGGTTTTAGCTGTCTATATACTGCATAACGTATTCCGAATATTCCGGTATTCGTATGTCATGGACAACTCCAGCATATTTCAATTTGACTTCAACTTCACCGACACAAAATCTTGACATTGTCTTGCCATAAACAATGCACACATTATACAGTGCATTATACAATGCATGGTATGTACAAAGACATCTGTTTGCTTTAAGAGACATTGGTTACACCTCAGTTGCTATATAGAGAGAGTTCTGTATACAGCATGGGTCACCCTATTTGAGAGAATATTTAAGAGCTCTTTAAGAGCCATATGCTGCCTTTATTCCACACTCAGAACTTCCACTGTCATGGAAGTTGCATAGGTGAATGAAGGACAACATCTGACCCTAAAACCATAAATTGTAGCAAAATCAGAATAGTGTGCAAACCCTTAGGACCAAAATCTGAATGATTTTGGTGCTTAAAATTTAAAGAATTGAAGTGCTCAACTCCCAGGGAAAACTCGGGTGTCTATGATGGTTACCCAACTAGAAATTTTCAAATATTCACATATAGAAGATAACTTATTTTACATCAATAGAAATTTACTTATCCAATCTCCCACTCCCAAAACGGCACAACTGATATTATTAAATTAGGAGCAAGAAAGCTAATAAGTCTGATATTAAAAACAGATTCAAACACTACATTTAGAATCACAATGTACCATGATATTGTCAAATTACCCTAATACTTCTATGCCAGGAATAGTAATCAAAATTCTCTGCGATTTTAGTTTGTGGAGATTTATTATTATATTTCGGTTATTCTCTTGTTTTTATGTATATATCTTAAATTTCCTATTCAACTATAAATAAAACTGTGTGTTGATAGTTGGAAATATAAACATCTTCTGTGTATAATAAAAGTGTTTATTTCTTTTAAAGTCTCACCAGTATACTTTGCTTCAATTAAATTAATGTAGGACAGTAAGATAAAATATAAATCAACATCTTAAATTCTAAAGTATAACTAAGTTATAGATTTTGAATCATGGAAAATTCTTCTCAGCACTATTTTAGATGGTAGATTCACTCAACATTTTACCATTGTTTATTCTTTAATAACTAATCATCCGTCTTGGTCTTTCAAAAGTTCCTGGCATTTCACTAGTTTACACATTGATTGAATACTGTTCCCAGAACTGCAGGTGGCACCGTGCCAAATGCTGTGCTAATCAGCTGGAAGATTTATTCCAGTCGAGAAGTGTTATAAACATAAGGATTCATAAGGCACAGTGTTGAAAATGAATACTGATGCTTTCTTTGAGATGGGTGAAAACTTTTTTTGTGAGCCTTCGATAAGAAACAATGACAGTCTCTACGGTCTCCTTCTATCTGTGGGCTTTGATTTGAAAAAACATGTTCATTAATACTTAAATCAGGTTTAATAACTAGCAGTGGTTTTAACAAATTAAAATATAATTGTACAGCGGCATATGCAGAGCAAATTGCACGTGAAAAAATACATGAGGAAATTCATGGATTAACTACTATGCATTTGAACAGATACATTTGCTGCAACAGGATATATTATTATACTAGTAGATGGGTGGAGAGAGAATACAAAGGAAGCTGAAAAAATTCAAAGGGAAGCAGCTGGCAGGTAAATGCACTGAGCCAGAAAGGAATAATAAGGAGAGAGGCAGTGAGTGGAAAACGGAAAGGATAGTAATTTCTTAAATAAAGAAACAAAAAGTAGAGGGAAAGGTATGCTGCAGTTTGGAGTACTATGAAACACAGATTACAGAACAGCAAACACGTGTACTTAAAACAGAGCAAGAGGTAATTTGCTTACTTGAATATGACTGTAATAGGAAACCTCTGTTACGTGGGATCTATTGAAAGAGAAGAGGCTAAACCTAAGAGCCAGAAGTGTCAGAGAAGCCATAGATAATGACTGAAAGAGGCTTGTATAATGGCTACTAGAGTAAAAAGAACATATGCTGAAGTTAAAGAAACAGCAAACCGCATGCAGCAATTCCATCCCTGGTGTGTCTGCTGCAGTCAATGGAGTCATGCCAGGGATGAGTTTAGTCCATGATCAATACCAAGGCCAAGATTTTAAAAACTCACTAGTAATTGAGGTCTCAGTTTTGGGTGCCCAACTTGAGAGGCAGAGGAGTCTTATTTTCACCAATTTTTTTAGGCTTTTGACTTTCTTCTCCCAATTTTTTTTGTAACAGCAAAAGGCACAGTTTTAGCCCAGACAAAATATTGCCTTTCTGCTCTCTGAAAACAGTTTTAGGAGGGTCTGAGGGGATGTCTACAATGAAGCAGGAAGGTGTGATTTCCAGTTTGAGCAGACACCCACACTAACTCTGAGACAGCACACTAAAAATAGAAGTGTTGCCGCAGGATGGGCTAGTTGTCCCGAGTACAATCCGGTCCATGACTCTAGGTATGTATTTCGGTGGCTAGCCCATCCTGCCACTCATACAACCATTTCTTTCTTTTTTGGAAACATTTTATTAGAGAAAAGTTACAATAAAACGTTAACATATTACATCAGACATTACTTATTACTTATTCAGGATCAGGTTAATATTCAAAGAACCTGGCTAAAGATTCTGTCTTGCTGGCTAGGGAGCTCTCCTCCTTTGGGTATCCTCTTTTTGGTGCTTCTCTTGTATATGTATTTTCTGTGTGTTTCAAACCGGACTAGATCAAAGCACACTAATAAATTGTTAATGCTCATCAGCAGGGTGCACACAGACAGTTAGTCCATGGTAGGCTAGTGCAGAGTAGATTCATACCCCAGCTTTCTGCAAATTAATTGTTTGTTTCGATAATTCTGTCTACCAAGTAATCTGCAATGTCAGACCCTCAGTTTCATCCTTGACAGTGAGTGAGAAAGGTCAAAAGAAGGAGCCCTATTTATGATGTTTGGAGAGTACCATTCACTGCAGTATTGAGATGCAATCTTGAACATCGTCTTGTTTGAAATATGATACTAGGCAGATAAATTCTACAATCCAAGATGGATGTAAAAAGAGAACTCTTAATACTCCGTTTCCCCCCCCCCCCCTCTTTTATGAATCATTCTGGTTTGGTTTTTAATCTGACATGAGATGCAGAGAATAGCAAACTTCTGAAATATTCGACAGTGATGTCTATTATGTATGGCTAGATACAGTACCCAGAATATCAGGACATACATTGCATTCAGCTTATAGTAAGAGGGTAAATATTAAGCACAATCTCCCTAGGATGGTTATGCTAATGGGACTCTTCTTATTGAACAAACAAAACAAGCACATTATCATGGTGATATCTCACTCTTCCAAAATCTTGGGAAAAATTGTGCCAGGAATTGTTTGGCAGAACTTTCTATTGATTTTGATGAAAATGTCTGCTTTAAAACCAATGACGGTGCACAACAGCAGACTCTCCTGTGCCAATGTTTCCAGGGGTCAATGGTAATACTAACATGCAGGTGGCAGTACTGGCCCATTAAAATCAGGTGGTCACCTCTGTCTGGGTCTTCTGTGGCCTAGCCCTCCGGCCGGGTCACTGAAAAGGTTAATCCCCTATTGAAGTACTCAACGTCCCAAAATGAAGACCACCTTCAACAACTGTCCCAAGTTAACATAAAAAAGGGGTTTTGCCCCCTCTGGGGTCAACTCACAGTTCTTTTCACTCTTATCAGAGCACTGGACATCTTTTCAGTTCCCCTTTTCCTCTTACAGAACACTGGCTCCAGGACTGCATCCCTAGAGCCAGGCCCCTGGAACAAGGAGTTAGCTCAGGGGTCGGCAACCTTTCAGAAGTGGGGTGCCGAGTCTTCAATTATTCACTCTGATTTAAGATTTCACGTGCCAGTCATACATTCTAATGTTTTTAGAAGGTCTCTTTCTATAGGTCTATAATATACACCTCTACCTCGATATAATGCTACCCGATATAACACGAATTCGGATATAATGCCATAAAGCAGTGCTCCGGGGGTGGGAGAGGGCTGCGCACTCCGGTGGATCAAAGCAAGTTCAATATAATGCAGTTTCACCTATAACGCGGCAAGATTTTTTGGCTCCCGAGGACAGCATTATATCGAAGTAGAGGTGTACAACTAAACTATTGTTGTATGTAAAGTAAATAAGGTTTTTAAAATGTTTAAGAAGTTTCATTTAAAATTAAATTAAAATGCAGAGCCCCCGGACTGGTGGCCAGGACCCGGGCAGCGTGAGTGCCACACGTGCCATAGGTTGCCTACCCCTGAGTTAGCTCCATTCCTTTGGCTCAGCTCTCTAGCCACAACCCAGCTCAGCTGCTTTCCACTACAGACAGCCCCTAGTTTCTGGGTTTCCTCCCTTTTTAAGTCCTATACCCAGCACAGGTGTGGCCGGAACAACTTGCATTTCCATTCAAATGTAGGCGCTCAAAGCTCTCCATGTTTTGCAATAGCTAGATGGAATTATGGCTATTGTGAAGTGGCTGTAGGAAGCTGTTATGTGCCAGCAAGATCTAAGATTCGTCTACAGGTCCCCTTTCGTAACCAATCATTGTTTACAGTTTTACGATTTTTACCCAAAGCCATCGACTGAAAAGTAAATCTTAGTAAAAGCAGCCAGAAAAGATCAGAAGAGTAAAATCCATTCAAAATTTATTCAGAAAATAGTAAAAGCATTTTAACAAACAAACATTTACAATCACTTGAAGACATGGGACACGAGCATCAAAGACCTGAATGTGCTAGATGAGTGTATCTGCTTGGAAAGCAGTTGTAGATTTAATGCAATAAGGGGAAGTGGAAAGGGGATGAGGCAACATGAATTACAATCTTGTGTTTATAAGAAAAAAGTGTTTGTTGGCAGTATTTCACCATGGTTTTAAAATGATTGCTACAAGAATGAACTGATGTTCTTCCATTAAAAAGGAATAAGATAGTTTAAAATGCAAAAAAGGTTAGGATGCGTAGATATTTCAATATTATGTACCTGAATTATCTTCATCACAGATTACTAAGGGTATAACAAATGAGTAGGATAATAGCTGAATAAGCAAATACTGAACAGTGAAAAAGGTCAAAGCAGCACAATAAACTATTATTTTTCTAAGTATGCATGAAGCACTGAAATTCTGATACCTTATTCTCATGGCAAAGACTGTAATGAGAACAGGAAATGACACACCATGAATCCATTGTCTTGACAATGATGTAATGAGAATGGGAAATGGTAAGAGAATTTTTCACTTGATCCTAAAGTTGTTATCTTGTGGGTCTGCTCAGATGCCAAAGAATGAAGGATGTTGGACATCAGTGGGAGAGCGGAGGGAAAATCACAGGTAGAATGACATTGTATTGTCTATAAGTAGAGGGCACTACAGAAATAGACTACAAACATTAGAATTTGCCTGCTAAATTACTAAAGACTGATACATGAAATAAAGATTATAAAGTCTTTGCTCAGTTGCGATTCTCACACATAAGGCAAAAGTTGAAATGGCAGGATGAGAAATCAAAAAGTCTCCCACAGATGGAGAAGTGAGAATGATAGAACAAATCAAATATAGAAATTCAAGATGAGTCCTAGCCAAATGTTCAGTTCCAGATCCAAAGGTCAGGCCCATATACTGAGGGAAATACAACTGGGGACATTGTGGTACTTATGACTGATTTTGAGATTCATATGATTTATCTGCTTCTCTTTTGTGGCAATCAGGTGCTATTTTTTAAATTCATTTAAGTTTTGCATCCAGACCACTAACTGAAAGAAATGAATATTATTTTCATACCTTACTGTTTAGATCAGGGTCCTTGGATTGAAGTGGTCAGTGTAAGATAAACAGACGTCATGCTAAGAACTGAACATATTACAAAGAAGGGTTCAAATCATTCATAATTTAAAACATTATACAGTCACTGCCCCTAGTCCTCAGGCAGCCAGAGGATTGGCATGAATATGGCTAGAGGTGCCAAGCTTGAAACCCAAGTTTGGATCAGGCCCCTCTATTTTGAGCTGTGTGAAGTGCAGCTTGGATGGAACACAGAATCTGGGTCACTATTTGAAAACACATTTTTTTGGCAAGGTCAGTGGTTGCAGATGCATTAGTCAGATCTTACTGTACCTGCTTTTGTTCCTAAACACCTTTCAGAAGTATACAGTATGTTTTTTAGGGTTAACAAAAGCATATACCAACATTAGTAATTCTACAGACTATCCAGCATGTATTGATGCATTGGTATAGCTTGTCTGTGGCTGTATTGTTACCAGTCAAATTGCTATTTATGAATGACACCAAATCTTTAGGGGGAAAAGTATGGCAAAGTTATGAATGTCTAAGGGTCCTGGTTTGCATTTTGATTTATATTTAAAATATTGATTCCATCAAAGGGAGAGATACAGGAAGATCATAAAGAAAATGACATCTCCAAAGGGACAATGAAAACAGCAGATTGACTGATTTATTTGAAGATGGGGAGGAGTCACATTTTTCATTTTCATCGTCACCCAGTCAATGTATTTTATTAATCTCATTTTACTGAAGTACAACAGGCTGCATCTCTTGATGTCATTCAATACTTTGTAATAAAAAAGATCACTAACGTACTTAAGGATTCTCAGTTAACGATCATGAGTCATTATAGTTAACCATGATGGATATTTTTCTAACATTATCTTTGTCAATACAATAAGATGGTAGCGCAAAGTTACCGTTTTCAAAGACGAAGTGGGACAAGGATTTCCTTAAATGCTGAACTGTGGATATAGTAACAATAATATCTGGTGATAGGATACCAAATTGTCCATATTACAAACCACCTTCAAATACAGTAGCACAGGAAAATGTGCTTTGGATAAAAGTTACATTTTCCCCCCCCCGAATGCTTTTAATATGGATTACAGAGTACCCTTATTAGTATCAACTACAAATTGACGTAGTACATCACTGCATCTACTTGAAAGAGACACTTTGTTATGTCTCCAAACTAGGGATTGACACAATACATCATAATGGCTCCAAAACTGTTGTCAGCACTATGTATTATTAATATTTTCAGGCACCTATATTTCAGCCCATGTCATGTTCGTTATGGATTGAAGCTAAGGCACCAACCTGCAGTTATGAAGCAAATAACATTTATTTTATTTTATTGTTGTACCTTTTGTATCATTAAAAAACGAGATAGCATGGCAGGTATTTTACCCACCTTTGGACTTTTAATATTAAGTGACCTCCTTCATCATCTCCCTGTTTTTCCAAAGGTAGCAGATCACCCCAACAGAGTCAACAGGGTGTCTTCCTGGTATGCATGCGCAAACACACACACACACACACACACACACACACACGGTAGCCACAGCAAAGATTATGGCACACTCTTAATCTGGGAACTTGTTGCAGAGGAACTGGGAGAATTTTCCTGTTGCCTCTTACCTTATGTGGGATGGTGACTGGGGGAGTCAGTAACCACATCCCCTGCTGAAGGGAACGGGAAAAGGCCAGATGGTGTACACTGAAAACCTGGTAGCAGAGGGGAAGAGGAGTAGGTAGTCGACTGGGCCCCCATCTGAGAACAATAAAAATTAAGGAAAGTCTCACTCCCAATTCTGGTAGTTTATTTTTAATGATAGTGAGATGCGCACAGTATAAGGGAGGGTTATTCCTTAAACGTAGGGTCTTTTTTTATAACTGCCTGCTGCGACCACTTACAAGTTAGTGGAACTATTCATTAACTCAAAGAAACCCAATACACTTTTTAAATAAAACATTCAGTGTCCTTTTGAGAACTGTCAGATTATCACCACTAGGGATGGGTGAGCCTCTCCCCATGCCCCAACCTCCTGCCCCACCTGCTCTCCAAACCCCTTGATCCCAGCCCAGAGCACCCTCCTGCACCCCAAACCTCTCATCCTCAGCCCTACCCCAGAGCCCGCACCCCCATCCAGAACCTGCACCCCTTCCCACACCCCTGCCACAGCCCTGATCCCCCTCCTGCCCCCTGAACCCCTCGGGCCCAGCCCAGAGCACCTTCCTACACCCCAAACTCCTCAGGGCTCAGGGGGTGCAGGCTCCGAGCAGCGCTTACCTCAAGTGGCACCCGGAAGCAGTGGCATGTCTCTTCTCCAGCTCCTACGTGGAGGCATGGCCAGGTGGCTCTGCATGCTGTCCCATCTGCAGGCACTGCCCCTGCAACTCCTATTGGAGCACATAGGAGCTGGAGCTGGGCCATGCCGCGGCTTCTGGGAGCCATGTTGTGCTGCCCCAACCCTGCGTCCCTGCCGGAGAACCAGAGCGAGCCACATAGTATGACTCCTGACCCTGCGCCCTGACCAGAGCACCAGAGCTAGTGGTACTTCCACCTTCCTGACTGAACTTCAATTTGCTGATTCTGATCCAGGCGTTTATGTTGTTGAGTCTGTGGGATAGCATGCTTTGCCTCAGAGGTGAAGGAAGTGTATCGCTGAGTATTATTTGTGTGTTGTTGGCATTTAAGGAGGTGAAGTCTGACAATCAAGCTGTAAATGTTGAATTAGGGTCAGAGAGAAAATGGACTTTTATAGTTAATCTCCCCTCCTTTCCAAACCTCTTAAACAACATGAGTTTGAAAGGTCAACGCTAACTCTGACCATACAGCAGTAATATATAGTCAACCAATTATGGCACCGTATTGATTAGTTGAATATTTAATATCTGGTAAAAAGATGCTTCAGACCAATGTATTGGACTCTCCCATCCTAAATTCTCTGCTGGCATAAAAGGGCAAAATCCGTTGAAATCAATAGCGCTGGGTCCATTTACACAGCCACAGAATTGGCTGTGCAGACTGGACATTGTTTAAAAACATCTACTTTTATTAGGAAAAAAAGTCTTTACGAGTATGATAGAAAATCCTTTCTAATCCATTGGCCTTTTAGGAGATCTACAGTATAACTGAATGCCTTGTTTGCATTCCTGCTGAAGTTAAGTGTGAGCTTTGCTTTTTATTCCTCTACCTACTAGAAGCACTACATAATTCAATTATAAGTACCTCCAGGAACCTTCTAATTATATGTTAGCAGGTCAGGAATGAAATAGCCATGCTACCCTTTAGTCTGGAATAACAGACTTAAAACACTGGACAGAAAAGTTCATCTGCTCATTAAGAGGCCAAGTGTAATGTAGTTAAGAGCTGCAACGAGCTGTTTTGTTGGAGAGCTGAATGTCTGGGGAAGCCCCTCCAAAAATGGGGAAGTTAGTGACCTTGCTTGTTACTGATTGATTAACCAAAGAATCAGAAGTTGGTTAAACACATGGGAATCATTCATTGTTTTATTGGGTTTATCTCGGACGGAATTCACACAAGGGAGGAGTATAAGTTTGCAAGAGCAGAACAACCCCCCACCACCACCACAATAGAGACATGAGATGGTATTTTTTCAGAGAGGTTTCTGCATTGGTCTTAATTAAATCTTCCCCAGGCTTGCACGGCTTTAAAAAAAAGTTACAAAACAAGAACACGTCCATCAGGCAGGTTTTTCTAAGCTCTGACAGCTCTAAATGCAGGCAGCTGCAATACAAGCTTCTCCTCAAATCCTTGAAAATGACCTTAACCTCAGGGTGAAAGATAATGTAGTTGCTATGCTCACTCTGCACGGAGTGTCTAGTGATCAGAGGCTCATGGCAAAATATGTATATTTTTTTCTTATGATATAGACCATTGTTCGCTGGTAACTCATGTGATACCACAACATTATCTCTATGACAGTTTGATTTTTTTTAAATGTGAAAGAATGGCATGAATTCAAACAGACCGTCACTTCAACATCTAGACAAATGACTTTGTAATGCCTTCTGAGTTAACTCCTCCATAGCCACATGGATGCACCATTTAAAAAATTATTTAGGCTCCCAATCTTCTTTAATTTATACCAAGGATGGGGAGGGCTAACACAGATCCCAGCATATTGTGCAGCCCAGTGTTACGGAGGGGCAGATTCCTCAGCCGGTATAAATGGTTATCCCTTAACTTCAGTGGAACTGTGACAATTTACAGCAGCTGAGGATCTGCCCCAGGAAGTGCTAGTTAGGGGCAAAAGAACACAATTATCTGATAGCACTATAATCAAAGCGGTTTATAATAATTAAATAATCATTGGCAACAGACACCACCTCTCACAGAAAAAACAATCCTGCATTAAAAGAACATTATTAAACTTGCAAAGTCATGCCCTCAAAAGTTAGGAAACACCAGAATTAAGGTTTCCTGTTCCATCCAGAAGGATCCCAATATACACCTCTACCCGATATAACGCGACCCGATATAACACGAATTCGGATAGAACACGGTAAAGCAGCGCTCTGGAGGGGCGGGGCTGCACACTCTGGTGGATCAAAGCAAGTTCGATATAACACGGTTTCGCCTATAACGCGGTAAGATTTTTTGGTTCCCGAGGACAGCGTTATATCGAGGTAGAGGTGTACTTTCGTACGTGGTGTCTCTGAAATCAGCCACCAGCAAGGTTTTCAATGTCCAAAAAGCAGTGCATACACACCAGGAGGAGGCTTTAGGAGAATTTTGAAGAAGGACACCCTGGCACAACCTCAGTTGAATCTCAAAAAGAAACTACAGTACAATTCATGGTCCTCAATTTCCTTGGAAGGATGGAGGGCTAAGTTAACCCTAGTGGGCTCTGAGTTCTGGTTCTCGGGGAATCTAGCTCTCCCACACTGGATGCTTAGACCACTAAGATATGCCCCCAGGTATAGAAAATTCCAGAAATGAAACATGTACCCATTGTCATGAAGGACCCTCCTGAATTTTGAAGCATCTCCAGGGTAGCTTTAATTTCAGTTACATGTTAGGAGAACAGATCCAAACATTTTCTAGCAGGGCATATAAAAATAGGAAAGTATTATTTAAAACAATTGATCAGGAAATTCTCACTGAGAATTCTCATTTATTTTGCAAAGTATCCTGAACTAGAATGGCAGGAGACACAGCCACCACAATGTGCACTCACAACTGAATTTAACATTAACAGGATTGTAGTTAGCAATAAAATATATATGTGTGTGTGTGTGTATAATCATAGTCTTATAACCTTAACCATTAACAGACACATTTTCAAAGCAGTCTCCACAACAGGCCTGCAAAGTGTCAGATCAAACCCATTGGCAAGAACTGAACCATGCATTTTACACACACACAAACACATCTCAGTATACACCGTTGTCCATTTTTCATGGACAAATATGAGACAGTTGCATGTACAAATCTGTGCAAATTGTGTGTGAACATTTTTGAGGGCTGCTTTGACAGTTTGGCCCAAAGAGACCGAATCATGAAATAGAATAGAGTCCAGAGTATACTTTGAAATGTGTATAACTGAAACCAGTTAAGACACTTTATGCTTGCTATAAATTCTGTGGTCTCAATCAGCAGGATTACTAACTGTAAAAGTACAAGCTCCCTTTGCAATCAGAAGAGCTAGAAAGTTAGTTTGAAGATATAATCTTAGGCCCTCTTCCCACCCATACCTACCCACATGAATAATGTCAGCAGGGCCAGCTCCAGGCACCAGCTTACCAAGCAGGTGCTTGGGGCGGCCACTTCAGAGAGGGGCGGCACGTCCAGCTGTTCGGCGGCAATTCGGCGGACAGTCCCTCACTCCTGCTCAGAGCGAAGGACCTCCCGCCGCAGATCGCGATCGCGGCTTTTTTTTGTTTTGTTTGTTTGTTTGGCTACTTGGGGCGGCCAAAACCCTGGAGCCGGCCCTGAATGTCAGTAATCTCTTTTTCCAGGATCAGGGCCTTAGATTCAGAAGAATTCTGTGGAAATCTGTGAAGACTATTCATAGAAGTCTCACGTTTTTGCATCCAGAGACTTCTGTCTCATCCATTACTGTTTCACTGTTAGGTACTCTTCCAATTTTGCTAACAAAATATTATTCGTTGGGTTCTTGAGGTATTTTTTTATTTATATGTTGAAAAGTCAACTCCCTGCATCCCACCTACATATTTTCTCCCTACCTCAGGTCTGATTCTCACCGGAGCAGTTAGAAGCTCTTTAGTTCTATAGCAGAGCAGCTGTATCCATGTAAATTATTTGTTCTAATATCGTTTATCTTTTTCTACTACTGAGATTGTAACTGTAGCATTAAAATAGGGAGCAAAATAGAAATCAAAATAGAAAACAATTTTCAACTAGAAAAGTGTATTGAAAGTGTTAACATAAGAGATTGTGAGGCAAATTTTATAAACTTCTACCAATGAACTTTGAATTACCCTGCCCCTTTCATATTTTCCAGTTAACATACATACATCTGCTCCTGCCATGTAATCAACTGATTGTTACACAAGCATTTTCTAAAGCTATGACAAACTCAGATTTATGAGGTCAAAAAGTTCAGACTTAATCCATTCAATAGCTGCAATTTATCGTCTGATGATAATTGTATACACAAACATTGTAATGATTTAGATGACATAGTGTAAAGATGAAATCCGTTTATTTTAAAAGGGTTTCTAACCTCTAAAATATGTTGCCATGAACACCTTTCTAAGTCCACTTTTAACAACATGGTTATTATTGTTTTATTGATCAGGATTTTATTACTGATTTGACACTTATATTTCATGTTAATCGAAAAAGGTGTAATTTTTCTACAAGAATATGACTGTAATTAATTATATCATTATTATGTTTTCAGTGCATTCCATTTAAAGAGGTCTAGAAAGTAGTGCTTAATTTATCATACATGTATTATAAGGAATATGTAAACCTCTTTTAAACAGACAGAGAGCATGATCCTTTTGGAGATGATGGGATATGACATAGGCACTATATTTATAGATCCCTGCCTCTATAGTGACCTGATTTTATAGTGTCAGATATTTTGGAATGGGATTGTAAATTAGCAATTTAGAAAGCCTGGATTGCTCACAATATTACCATCAGTTAGTCTTATAACGCTAATTACTGGTCATCCCATAATGCCTTCAATAGATCAAGAAAACAATCTGCAAGCAGGGCAAAGAATGGTATGTCAGAATAACACTGCATTACATATATGACTCCTTGAACTTTCAAGTTCTGCAAATGATTAAATATTACTGCAAACAGACTTTGGAATAGACAATAGTTGTGTTCATTTACCTTTTCTAAACATGAAGCAATGCTTGTTGTTGTACACTTTGTACAGGCTCTAAAACGTTTAGCTAAATGTGAAATTTAAATTGATCTTCAGGTTATTGCCATTGATCTTTTCACTTTTCTAAATGTAACAATGTTCATTGCTGGGACTAGAAACCTGTATATACATCAGCAGAATTTATGCTTTCAACCAACATAAACTTCACAGGGCAAACTGCTATATATAACCAAATGCTCATGAAATGAAGGATTGGCTTGTGTTATCACATGCTGTACATTGTGCAATATCATGTTTGCAAACTTGTCACATAAATTCAAATTCCATTAGCAATATCCCTTGCCTATAGTCAATTCAATTGCCTTACTATACATTTGCACTAGTACTCTGCGGTAATGGTTTTAATCCATATATCTAATATCATGTGTGCAATAAAATATTATCAGTGCTCATAAAAACACGCCTTTCAAATTACACCTGTGTTTTATAAATACATCGGCATAAATAATAACCATATTCAAAACGTGCAGATATTTGTATAATGCTAATTACTGTTTTCCCAGTTAACATACATTCAGTTTACAACATTCAACTGACATAGCATAGACATTCAGGCCCCAATCCTGAAACATTTATGCCCGTAACTTCACACATGAGTAGAATTAACCACATGCTTAAGCTTGGTAGGATCATGGTCTGATGGTCCAATTCTGCCTCCCTTATTGATGCTGAGCATTACCTTACCCACTGATACCACTGAAATCGGTGGAGCTCCATGTGGGCTCAGGAATCCACTTTCAGAGACTAGTTTGAAGGATTGGTGCTTAAGATACTACTCAGCATGATGGTAGCAGAATGGGGCCCTAAATATTTGAAACCACCTATTTCATGCTGACTACTTAAATATTGTACGTTTTAGTTGGGGGGAATTAAAACATACAACCCATTATAAAATATAAAACGAATACCTGAGCTTGTTCTGTGGTAATGATATGCAGATGCCTTTGTTGCTTCATTGTTCTTAAGCAACACTAAACTGGCTCACATTTGTCACTCTTTAGATTGCTAATAAACAATAATGTACCAATATTTTTGACTGTAAAGGTATCTGTTTGAAATGGTCAGTATAAGGAAAGATTTGGCTTAACAGATGATATAGCTTATCCTAATATTGTAATGGAATGGGTGAGGAAGACAAGCCCCTTGCTATATTTTAATATGGGCTGAATCAATCAACGGTCATTGCTGGCAAGTCTGTTCTTGGAAAGTTGTCATGGAATGAAATGATGAGGCCCAGTTTGTTTTATAGTGCTTAAACGGACACTCAACTTGCTGTGGAGGCAAGAGAACTGTGTGAAATATGCAACATTTTTTATTGTTGAAATATGCAGAGCAGTAGGAAGGACCTTTGTCTAGGACAGAGCAACCAGGGCGATACCTCCGTCAACGCTTGGTCATGGACAGCCTGCTCCCACTTATGGAAAGCTGTGGCAGCTGATAGCTCACTTCCAGCTTCTATGCCTTGACCTTTCGGTCACTTATTCACTGAGGCTCTTTGTCTCCCTCTAGTGGCTAGACCAAATATACAGTCTGCTCTTAAGAGGCTAAAGGATAGAGCGTGTTAGAAAAATTCCCAGAAACATTTTTGGCTGGAATTTGCCAATTCGTCAAAATCAAAATGTTTTGTAGAGACAGTTCAATGTTGACAATTTCCACTGGCAGCTTCGGGGCACCCCGCTGTGCAGACAGCCTCAGAGTCAGGAGCCCCATGGCTTCCAGGGACCATGGCTCCAGAACACCCAGCCTAGGGGGCTGCCCCAGAGCCATGGCCCCATTCCCTTGAATGGAGAATTCCTACAGTTTTGGTTTGGTTTTGAACTGGAGCAAATTCAAAATTTCAAAATCGCAAAATCCTGGAAAATGGAATGACTTTTCTCTGCCCCGCTCTACTAATGGACTTGGCCCTTTAGCTCAAGCAGTAGAAGCTCATGACTTTAGATCAAAAAGGGTCACACACTATTGAGGATCAATAAGCCACAGGACCCTGGAGAGACCTGTGACTATTTCTGTAGGTGAAACCAGAACAGGCCCTGGCCTCTTCTACATCTGCCAAAATTCCCCAAAATCTCTGCCACCACTCTTCTACATGCTACTGTGAAAGGGTAAAACCACAGCTTCTCTAGATGGGGATGGAGCTTGCAAATGGAAATGCAACAAAACAAAAAGATTTGGGTTTTTCCAAGACGGGGTACAAAATGCTTTAGAATGCGTCTATGTTGCTGCTATCTCCTTAAATTGGCTATCTTGCAGCAACAGGGAGAAGAGAGTCCAAGAATGTTTCATGTGAATGGACTTGTGCTCTAGTAGGGCAAAGAGACCATGCTGTTATTTCTGTTTCCTTGGGTGGACAATACCAGCCTCCCCCGCCTTCTTCCAAGAGCATGCATTACTTTTATGAGCAAAGCACCCATTAGCATGTTTTACATATTAGTTACTAAGAAAGACTGTCTTCCTGGAGCTCTGTCTTGATCTCTGGTGTGCTGATTTTCAGCGGGGACGGTTTCAGTGCAATGGCACAATAAACAAGGCGTATTTCTCGTTTTAGTTACTGAACTAGTGTTATCAGAAGAAACGCTGACATTTGGTTGGCGCTCTTGTTTTCACAGACTCTCTCTATTACACTTTTCTGATAAGAAACCTAAGTAACAGAAATGTACCTCTGAGACTGACAAGAAAACACAAACATCGTCAACAGCTTCATTCTCCTCTTACACCCATTTTACACTGGTGTAAGAGTTACTCCTGATTTGCACCAGCGTATACATAAGGGGAGAATCAGTTCCAACATTTTAAAGTGAACTTTAAGGACTCTGATGTGAGGGATCAGAAGTCACAAGAGGTTCTGGTTTCTCACCCTGAAACAACCATATACTGTTCTTTTCAGATGCCACAGAGGTAAGCACAGAATAAATACCTAGATAGCTACAATACCCTCACCTCTGCTCCAAAAAAAGCACAGGACTGTGACTCACATTCTTCACTAATATAATACAACATTGAGGGAATGGGTCTATGTGTTCAAAATCAGTGGAGTAGCAGCTTGTGTTGATGGTGTCCATCATGTGTGTGAGTGTATATGTTAAGGCTGGACACATAATGTAGCAATTGGATGAGATGCAATTTACAGTCAAAAGAAGAACAGGAGTACTTGTGGCACCTTAGAGACTAACAAATTTATTAGAGCATAAGCTTTCGTGGACTACAGCCCACTTCTTCAGATGCATATAGAATGGAACATATATTGAGGAGATATATATACACACATACAGAGAGCATAAACAGGTGGGAGTTGTCTTACCAACTCTGAGAGGCCAATTAATTAAGAGGAAAAAAAACTTTTGAAGTGATAATCAAGCTAGCCCAGTACAGACAGTTTGATAAGAAGTGTGAGAATACTTACAAGGGGAGATAGATTCAATGTTTGTAATGGCTCAGCCATTCCCAGTCTTTATTCAAACCGGAGTTGATTGTGTCTAGTTTGCATATCAATTCTAGCTCAGCAGTCTCTCGTTGGAGTCTGTTTTTGAAGTTTTTCTGTTGTAATATAGCCACCCGCAGGTCTGTCACTGAATGACCAGACAGGTTAAAGTGTTCTCCCACTGGTTTTTGAGTATTTTGATTCCTGATATCAGATTTGTGTCCATTAATTCTTTTGCGTAGAGACTGTCCGGTTTGGCCAATGTACATGGCAGAGGGGCATTGCTGGCACATGATGGCATATATCACATTGGTAGATGTGCAGGTGAACGAGCCCCTGATGGTATGGCTGATGTGATTAGGTCCTATGATGATGTCACTTGAATAGATATTTGGACAGAGTTGGCATCGGGGTTTGTTACAAGGATAGGTTCTTGGGCTAGTGGTTTTGTTCAGTGATGTGTGGTTGCTGGTGAGTATTTGCTTTAGGTTGGGGGGTTGTCTGTAAACGAGGACAGGTCTGTCTCCCAAGATCTGTGAGAGTAATGGATCATCTTTCAGGATAGGTTGTAGATCTCTGATGATGCGCTGGAGAGGTTTTAGTTGGGGGCTGAAGGTGACAGCTAGTGGTGTTCTGTTATTTTCTTTGTTGGGCCTGTCTTGTAGGAGGTGACTTCTGGGTACTCGTCTGGCTCTGTCAATCTGTTTTTTCACTTCAGCAGGTGGGTATTGTAGTTTTAAGAATGCTTGATAGAGATCTTGTAGGTGCTTGTCTCTATCCGAGGGATTGGAGCAAATGCGGTTATATTTTAGAGCTTGGCTGTAGACAATGGATCGCGTGGTGTGTCCTGGATGGAAGCTGGAGGCATGTAGGTAAGTGTAGCGGTCAGTAGGTTTCCGGTATAGGGTGGTATTTATGTGACCATCACTTATTAGCACAGTAGTGTCCAGGAAATGGACCGCTTGTGTGGATTGATCTAGGCTGAGGTTGATGGTGGGATGGAAATTATTGAAATCATGGTGAAATTACAGTCAGAGATCCAGATATTTGGACATTCCCAATCTGGACCTTGTTCACCCAAGGCATTGGGAATTACCTTTGATGTCTTTTTGGCAGGGGTGGGAATATGGACCAGGGGCCAGCAAAGCTCTTCATGGCAGGGGACTGCTCCTATTTTCCACTCCAACTATTTGGTCAAGTGACCATTCAATCAGAAGCCACCTGGAAGGGATTACCGAATAAAACTGTTCTCTCCTATCCCAAATCTACAAAATGTGGGGCACAAAAGAAACAGCTCCCACAGGCTATACTGTCAAAGAGAGAGCAAGAATGACCCCTACAACACTGCACTGATTTCCTGGGGCCAGGGACACTCCAGTCTTCTTCTTCCTACCGCTCAGGGCCTCAGGCAGAGATTTATTCTGCTACCACCAAAGGACCTGGGCTGTCTCAGGGCCAAGGTGGTCAATGCAGTGGCACAGTAGCAGGAAAGAACCTCTTCCTTCTATTATTGCTACAGTAATAGGGTCTCACTGCTTCCAGGCACCCCCTACAAACCCTGAAGACCCTTTTCTAGATCTAAGGAGAGAGCAGCCTCAACATAGTTGTCTATGTTCAGTACCTTAAAGATAGTTGTCTGGGGAAGTGCCATTGAGCAGGGGTCTTTAGACCCCCCGGAGACAAAGGTTGATCTCAAAGCCAGTAGGGGGGAAGTGGGATCCTGGAGTTGGGCAGGGAAGGAAAGCCTGAGAGGGATTGTGGGGAAGGGATGCTGCATTATTTAGAATATTTAGATTCTCAAATAAGGGCTGATATTTGAGCTAGTTAGGAAATATCTTTAGATAGGTTGCACATAACTGATATGTGTACCACTGCCTTCTGCTGGAACATAGCTAACCTGCTTATGCCAGATAGGCCCTTCTGCTAGCTGAATCACTGGAGATGGTACTTGTTTAGGTGACTAAGCAGAGGCTATTGTTTCACATGCCGAGTCAAGATATTGTATCAGGAGAAAACGGGATGGAGATAGGCACAAATCACAGCTGTTTGGTCCCCTGTTTTAATCCCCTCTTCCAGAGAGTATTGTGTGATGAGGTCAATTTGTACTGTGCTTACCTGGAACTCATGTAAGTAGTAGTTCTTTTTTTGCTTTTACAACGCCAATTACTTGCATTTAAAAATAGATCCAGAGAACATGTTCTATTTTTTCCCCCTGCTGATTGCCTGGTGGTTTTATGGCACTTATTGCTGAGAAGGAAATCAAAATACCATCACCGATTAGGCATGCAATACTTGTTTTTGTTTGGATAGCAATCTAGAAACAGAATGAGATGCTATCTGGTAGGGAAGAGATATGTACTCCCTATTTTATAGCGTGTGCAATGCATGCATACCCCATTTCATACAAAAAGGCTTCTGGAACTGAGATGTTAAACTTAATGAACTAACATTCTTCTACGAAAAATGCTGAGAAAAGTCCAAGGTGCATTAGTCCACAGATCTCTCAATCCCCCCTAAAGGTCAGTGTCCTTAATGTAAGAAATAACAATGAAACAGAATTCCCGCCATCCCTGCAGCTCATTATGCAACTTGCCACAATGAAGTAGCCTTGACTTGTTTGAGAAGGAATCCAAATGTTAAGTTATTCACATGCCTAAAAATATTTTACAAACCACATAAGAGGGGATTGCATCTGCAGTAATAGGTAACAACTGTGAAGCAAAGGATGGGAGTTAGGAACAGCTGGTGATTCATCTCAAACTTTGACTCTCATGAGAAAAGCATTCTTTATATAGTATAGAACTTTATTTGTGTAAAGTATTTAGTGTCTGCCTAGGGAATGGGATGTTTGGAACAAGATGCTGGGCTACTTGGTTGGTATTAACTGGAGACCCTTTGGGTTAAAGTATTTCAGATATTACAAGTGGATGAGTCAGAGACAAAAATTCCTTTCATTTTGAAATTTCCTTTCATTTTGCTTCAGCTTTTTAAGCACATTTGAACAGTTCATTTTTATAGTACAGTAGTAGAGGAATACAAGCAGACAACCACACTTGCTAAAGTTATCTCCAAATCTTCATATGTATTTTAGGGTGAGGAAAATTCTATCAAGGAATTCATAACTTGACAAAAGAGAGACTGATGGACTTTGCAGCCAATGCATTAGGATTATTAAATTATGCTTTGTTATCTTCTTCACACATGGTAGAAACTTCTATGAATTATTCTCATCGGGATGATTCCTCGTTATAACGTCTGAAAACTCTAGAGTTAGAGGACACTTTGATTACTGATTTCACTACGTATTAACAATATCTCTTCTTCTGAAGAAAATGAACATTCACATATTCCACCCAAAACCAGCCTCCCCAGACTTGAAAGACAACATCAGTCATAAGTTGCTTGTCTTCACTTCCAAAGGCCCTTCACGACCTATCAGAGCACATTCATTATTGAAATGTTGACCACAGCCCCGACTACCCATAATGCCAACCTCCGTTGCCCACTTGTTTAATTTTCAAATAAGCACCTTTGTATTTTCTCCCATGCTATCCCCCATCTTTGGAAGGATCTCTATGTAAATATCCACAAAGCTACCTCGTTATCCTCCTTCAAAAAAACCCTTAAAATTCTCCTTTGCTGTGATGCCGAGAAAAAACTTGATGACAGTTAGGGCACTGGTCCACTGTTACCAGTGTCTGTCATTCTGACTGTGATGTGTGGGCAGAAAGGGTTAAGCATCCTGCAGGATAAATTGCCCAAATTCAACCCTTAGAGACATTTTGGTAACAATGTTTGTGTTTTTGTGTGTTTACATATATATTGTTAGAGGTTAACATTGTAATCAAACAGTCTTTGTCTATGCTGTATTCTGTTAATTCAGAGATCAAAAGCAGATCCTAACATATAAATGAACTGCAAAAATAGTGATATCACTTTATAAATCTCCCTTTGAAATGTATAGCAATCACCTGCGAATGGCGGAAAATAAGCAATTGCCTTATGTTAATCCCCTGTAGCTAATTACCGGTGATGCTTAGGAAACAGGTCTACTTCAAAGTCTCCAGGATTGCCTATTGTTTACCTAAGGACTCCAAGCTGTCAAAAAAAGGCCTGGAACTGTATAAAGATGTCTTGGGTCCTGATCCTTTTTATCTCAGATCTGCTTGATGCTTCATGCAGGGGAAGCTTAAGTCATAAGACTGAGATCTCCAGTCCCACCTGGATCACCCTTGATATGAACATTGGACTATAACCTATGGACTGAAAGAACTCTTTGCAACTACAAAGCTCACCATCTGTACTATGAATCTGATCTCAGAACTGTACTCATGTCTGTATTATACTGATCTTTTAACCAATACTCTCTCTCTTTTCTTCTTTTTTAATAAATTTTAGTTTAGTTAATAAGAATTGGCTGTAAGCGTGTATTTTGGTAAGATCTGGAATATTCATTAGCCTGGGAGGTAATGTGTCCAAACCTTTGGGATCGGTAGAACTTTCTTATATGATGAATAAGATTTTCAGTAATCCTCATCATATTTGACTTGGGTGTCTGGGTGGAGGCCTAAGGCTGGGTTGCTTTAAGGGAACTGTGTTGTTGGCTTCTGGGTAACCAGTGAGGTTTTATAGAAGCTGTTTTGTGCTGGTTTGGTAAATCTAAGTATTGGACTATCCACCAGCTTTGGGGATTGTCTGACCCATTCTTTGCAGTTCACCCTAATTGAGTAACTTCAGCGTGGTTCCCCGGGACCCCGGACACAGTGTCTAATATAATCTCATTATTTCCTTGTACTCCCATCTATCTGTCTGTATCGACCTACTGTCTCTTGTCTTTTACTTAGACTGTAAGCTTTTTGGGGTGGGGACTGTCTTTTTGTTTTATGCTTATATGGTACCTAGCACAATGGGGTCCTGCGCTGGACTAGTGCTCCGAAACACAATGGTAATAATAACAATAAAATAATAAGAGCAGGTTCTCTTTTGTTTCTCAAAACGTGTATGGGGAGTAACCCTAGAAGCCCTCCACATGAGCCACTCCTATTGACTCCAGAGGGGAATTACTCTCCAAAGTCAGTGACTGATCTGGTCAGGTAGGCACAAATCCTGCTCAGGCTCTCTCCTCATGTGCTCACCACTTTGCTACCATGAGCATCCAGTATAATGAAGAGTATAACAGGGAGCAGAGGATGCGTCTCATTCCTGCTATGTACTAGCTCACTGGGGGAGCCTTCCTTTAAGAAACTCAGTTATTCAGGGCTGAATTGGCACTTGCAGCCCACTCTGAGTTAGAAGCCATGAGCGGCCATACTGCCCCAGGAGCAGAAAGTGGTGGAAACCTTATAAGAACATCAGCATAAATTTTACAGGCGTGAAACTGCCAGCTGCCTTTCTGAACCAAGCTGTACCTCCATAGTGTTGGAGTGTTGTACATCAATAGCTGAGCACGATGCATTTAGGACTGAATCGTACAAGGTGCTGAACAAGTCCTGAAGGGCTCTGGGGACCCTCAAATCCCACTCAGAAAGACTGGCTTCACTCAGCACCTGACAGGATTAGGCCTCCACAGCACCACCAGCCCTTGGCATGCTTACAATGCATGAAACGGTCCCAGAAATCATCCAGACAATAATGCTGAATTCATCTAGGCTAGCTAGAAATTTTAATTTGCATTATTGTCCTTTCTGTTTAGCAGAATCCCTGAGCAAATTCAGTTGAGCATATTGGAATATATAGCTTCTCTTATTTTTCTTGTCACAAATTCATATTAAGCAGCTGCTGGTTTTATTAATTTATGTATTTTATTAGAATATTGTATTTACATAAGTTGTTCTAATGGCAGTGACATATCAGAAACCAAATGAAATATTTGTTGGTATGACACACAAAATTAATTGTTGCCTAGGGTCTAGTACACAGACAATAGCCGTTAATATGGCTTGTTTGTAGTAACAATATTGAACCAATTAAAGTGGGGCTAAGCTACTCAGCTCTGCGAAGCTACTTAGTCGATGCTTGGGGATGTGAGACTTTGCCCTCTACATCATGGGAAAATAACTGGACTTATTTTACTAATGCACGCCCTGCAATGGATTTTTTAAAATTTTCTTTAATAAACTGAAAATGTACTAGCTTTCTTGTCCAGTGTTGATTACTTTTGCACCCTTCTTGAATTGGGAACCAAAATCCCCACTCCTATATTCCAATGCCTCATTTAGCAAGTGCTCTTGAAGACTATTTCTCCCTCTCTTATTCCAAGTACGCCACAGGTCTGTCCTCCAAAAAAACTTGATAGAATTAGAGATGGACTCAAACCACAGTTTAGATCAAAACACTGATAATGCCAGGATGAGGGCTGGAGTCTACTCATTATAAAGATAGGGGCTATTTGCTAAATTTGGATCTGGGCATAGTTTTGGATTCCAAACCATACCTCAGTTTGGAGTTGTACATAGCTGGGAATTTGGTTCAGAGCCATCTAATTAAAGCATATAGGATGAAATTCAACTCTGTGCAGAGAAAACAGTACAAGCCCAGTACAGCACTTATATCCTGCTTAAGCTCTATTTTGGAGGGGCTAAGCAGGTCTTAAGTGGCGCATAAGCCTTGCGCAGGTCCTTGGCTAGAGATGAATTTCATCCATAGGATAGGGAATAAATCTCCTCCACTGAAGCTCCTATTGACTCAGTGTACCTGGGATTTAGAAGGTAAGGCTAATGGATCCATGTCTTTACAGATTAACTGTCATGCTGAAGTGTGCCCTGCATCAAAATGTGACCTTTTTGCTGTGAAGCATGTGCAAATTGCTGTGAACATATCTTGTGGGCATGTGTACATGTGCCGTTGGGGAACTGACATCTCAGTGAATCCCCTGACCTTAACCTGCCCTTTGCCCTCAAATTTCAATGAGTGTTTCCTTTTCTCTCTGTACACTGAATCAGTGCAGGGATTCTGCAATACTATGTGAGACTGAACTGTGGTAGATGGGGGTGAAGCCTCCAGAAGCTCCCTCTCATTCAGATCCCAGGCATTTTTGTCCACCATGGAACCCAGACTTTGTCTGGACTCTGCCGTATGATATAGGGGGTTGGCTTGAGGCGTACAGGAAGGCACATGTTGATGGCTATGGAGACCTCATCAAAATGTGCCCACCCTCCCCCAGTTTTCACCCCTGGCCCCACAGAGAGAACATTTTGAGGGGCACCCCAGGCCTGTCAAGATATGCAACCACGGATTACACTGTCTGAAGTTAAGATGGCAGACAGGCATATTTTGAGATGAGACCACCCAGAGTGGAGAGGTTCTTATCTAATCAGTGGCCTGAGGGAAGGATTCTGGGCTGTGTTCTGGATGCTATTGAAAGCACTTTCTACTTTTGCAAACTACTTTTTTACTTCATGAACATGTGCAAATCTGGACCTTGTGAAGAGGAGATTTTTATGTTCACTCAGAAAGGGTGAAATTAACCCCTGAGCAGACAGCCTGCACAAGAACTATGTACCACGTAGGCCTATATAAGTCTTCAAAATATGGCTTAAGCAGTGCAGAGGCCTTTGCACTGGGTTGGATTTCACCCCATTGTATGAAAAGGCATTTCATTTAGATTGTGCTACATGCGCAATTTCCCATACAGCTGTATTTACAATATACTCTGGTAGCTGAGTGCAACCAGGATATCTAATGGAACAGGTAACTTTTGTGTCCATTCAGGAGGAATGCACTGCCAGGAGTTATCATATTTACAATATAAAGGGAGACATATTTTACATTTGTCCCAATTAACCTTGTAACGAGATGTATTGGTGTGCTTATTAATGACAGTAATGAGATGCAGACAAGACAATGCATAAAACATCATTGGGATATAAATTAAATTCGAACACTCAGATACCTTTATGCACTGGACATGAAGGGAAATTATTAAGAGGCAATTTCATAAAAAAAGGCTAATGAGAAATAAAATTCAATACTTTTCCTAGCTCATATCCATCAGTGTTAGAAACCTGTTTGACCACTGTCTGAGGAACTGTTCCCATTGATATTACTGTGTAAGCTATCAAATTAATTTTATGATTGTTCTCCTGGAAGGTTTAGTTGCTACAAATAGGTTTCAGAGTAGCAGCCGTGTTAGTCTGTATCCGCAAAAAGAAGAACAGGAGCACTTGTGGCACCTTAGAGACTAACAAATTTATTAGAGCATAAGCTTTCGTGGACTACAGCCCACTTCTTCGGATGCATATAGAATGGAACATATATTGAGGAGATATATATACACACATACAGAGAGCATAAACAGGTGGGAGTTGTCTTTCCACCTCTGTTTATGCTCTCTGTATGTGTGTATATATATCTCCTCAATATATGTTCCATTCTATATGCATCCGAAGAAGTGGGCTGTAGTCCACGAAAGCTTATGCTCTAATAAATTTGTTAGTCTCTAAGGTGCCACAAGTCCTCCTGTTCTTCTTTTTGCTACAAATAGTTATATGTCCATTATCCTGTGACTATATATTAGTCTACATTTTAATTTGCTTTGGTTTGTATGCATAACTTAAAACTAAAAATGTCTTTTCCTATTGTTAATATAAGCTAATGTAGATATAGAAAGTTTGTTTCTCTTCTGAACCAAATCAAGATCACCTTACTCATGATACTTAAGGTTTTATAGATCAAGATGAAAGTCCCAATCCTTTAAACTGTTTCCTCAATTGGCCTGACTAATTTTGTGCATGTGAGAAGTCACCCGCACGGTAAAAGGTTAACTCACATGCTTGAAATTATACATACATTTAAGTGCTTTGCTGGATTGTGGCCTAAATCTTTCATTTCTACAGGCCCTCATCTTCATTAGAGTCAATGGCTAACTCCCATGCAACTCTGAAAATGTAGTGTGTACCTCTAAGCGAAATGCAGACTTTAAAATGCTTCTCATGATCAGTGATAACAACAAACTGATTACCATGCTGGGCTTTATAATAGCATTTCACTTTCTTTTCATTTATTAGAATTATAACAAACAGATAAATTACAGACACATACACAAACAGCTATGTAAGCACGGCTGAAATAGTCTGAAAATCACTTTATCAGAGGAGTGATTGGATCTCAATGGATACTGGAAATTATAGACAGTACAAGTAATAGCTCATGGCATGACTTATAGTCATCATGAGAGGCAGGAGGCCAAAGAATAGCGCTTCAGATACATAGGAATTGTTCATGTTATTACAATCATACCCAGCAGTGTTATTTATTACGTCTTTAAAATACTAAATGAGCGGAAAGCACAGAAAAAATTGTTTTAAAAATGTTGCTTTATTTTGAACAGCATCGCACACCCATATGTGCTTTCTCCAGTTAATGATTAGTGCCTTATACATACAATATTTTTCCTCCGTTTAATTCCATCAATTAATTTTAACTAAATGCAAATGCATGACAGCCTTGATTTTCAGTTAACAGGAAGAGAAGCTGTTCAGCACCTCTGAAAATCAGCCTCTAATATTATCACTCATATTACGGTAGCACCTAGAGATCCCCACTGAGACTGAGGTACTATTGTGCTAGGCACTGTACAGGTTTCAGAGTAGCAGCCGTGTTAGGCACTGTACAAATACTTATAACGGAAAGAAACAGCCATTGCCCCAAACAACCAACCATCTAAAAATATATATATATGTATAAAAGGTGAATAATAGCAGAGCAGAGGAAGGTTATGAACAGTAGTGCATGATCATAGGGTGTGCCACCTTCACTTATACCTGTTGGCTTGAAAAAGCACCACACCTACTATTCCAAGCTCAGGCTGGGAATAGAACAGGGGTTTTTTGACTCGCAGGTCAGACAGTACCTCATCCACTGAGTCATGCTATATCTCTCTTTTAGGAAGCGAACACCTACAGAGCCTGATTTCCTTGCCAGTTGCAGTGCTATTAAACAGGATTAATGACACTGAAGTGAATAGAATTACACTGGTGTGAACGAGAGCAGATCTAAGGCATGCTGAGTGCAAAACTAGTATTTTTCATGAAATCAGTGATGTCCACTCAACATATACCAGCCTTTAAAGGTAAAATTGTTATTGTTGGGTTCGCTTGTGATTTATGCTGAAGCAAAAACAGAATCAAACTTAAAGCTAGTGGTGGCAAGGCCAGGAGTAATAGCAACTGTAATGAACGTGAGACATAACTCCAGGGGAGGAAAGTCTGGTGTCCTCATCTTGAATGTTAAATGATCCATATGGTTTTAAATACAGAGGGGAAAGAAAAATTCACAATTCCTGGAGCATGGCTCACCTTGCTGGGGAGAGGCTGCTCTGACACACAATTCCCACAGGTTTTTGTCAAAAACAGATATATAGCTCTATCTGGAACAGGGACAGTGAGCTAGGTCCCCTCCCTACTGCCTTTATGTAACTGTATAGCAAGTAACAAGCAATCTGTTTGCACCTGACATTTTAAGTGCCAGTTGATGTGGGCTACCAGGAATCAAAAGGTATTTTTAAATTTTATTTTCTAATCTAGTTATTTTTTAATCACAGCAGCTAAGTGAACCAAGGAAGAAAACAGAGCTGCTGAACAACAAAAATTAAATTAGTAACTGTGCACCCATTGCCAAGGGCAACATACATTTGACAGAGGATATGATAATGACAGATGAATCCTCACTCCCCGCCTAAATTCTCTCTCTACAAAACAAATGCACAGTGTCTTAGATATTTTCACCCACATTCCAGTCACCTTCCTTCCACAGCAGCTGCTTGGAGCTTTGTCAGTGAAAGCCAATAGAGGTACAGTTTCCTGTCATTAATATAATGGGGTCGCCCCAGTTTTCAGCTGACAGCACTGGATTTTTATGGCTTCTCATGCCTTTTCTTTCCTGTTCCTCCTTTGTCCTTTTTTTCATTTTTTTTCCCTGGGAATTTTGCTCTCTTCCTCTCTCTGTTTCCCCTGATACAGTCCCTGGTGCCCACACTTTGATTCCTACACCTTCCACATCCCTTCTCTCGTTTGATAGAGTTGGATTGTTGGACTTCTGCTGCAGGCCGTAATGGCAATGAAACAAAGATAATACAATCCCATTTGATTTTGTTCACTGTCTTTCAAACTTCTCCAAACCACTCTACAGTGATGAACAAATGCAAACACAAGTAATGGCATGAGGCAACCCCAGCACAAAAAGTGACCTCATGTTTAAATATTAAAAGGCATGGGCCAGACTGTGACTGGCCCCTAATATGGCAAACAGTGAGAGAAGGAAGCTAAGAACTCCTGCCTATTGAAGGGCAATTCACAATTGAAGTTCTTGCATTCGCAACTTTGGGATATGTGCCCCTGCTGGTGGGGAGCAGGCATGGCACCACAACCGGCCTGCAAACCAGCTGGGAGGTCAGGGGAGAGTCTCAAAGGTGCTATCCCACCTTTGCTCTGGGGTCCTTAACAGTTCATATGACCCAACTTTTGCAGCTCAGATTTGAAATAGAATGGTGAGACGATGAGGTGGAAAGATGCAAGAAGAATATTCCAGCTGCAGAGGAGAAGGCTCTTGTATCAACAGTGTTCAGAGGAAGAGACGAGGTGAGTGTTAGATGAACAAAGGAGTAACAGAAGGCACAGAAAGCATCAAGGGCAGATCAAATGCAGAGTGGGTTTAAAAGAAAAACAAACAAACAAGAGGGCAGCTATTATACCTAGGAACACAGGAACTGCCAAACTGAATTAGACCAATAGTCCACTGAGTCCAATATCTTTTTTCCAACAGTGGCCAGAGGAAGATTCAAAAAATCCTGAAGTCAGCAGTCACCTGTCCTGCCCACAGGTGAAATGCCTCTACCAGCCAAGATTAGTTTGTGTCCCAAAACTGGAGGGTCCACACCCATTATCCCTTATGCATGCTAAGGAGCTAAATCAGACCCATATGATCTCTATGATATACCTGAGATCTCCACCAGTCTTGAAAGCAGAAGACCCAATGCTTTTCCTAAGCCCAGGCCTATGCACTGTTGTTGCTATGCCACCAGCTTGGCAACAAGTATTTATTATAGTTACACTAATATAGGCCCAAACGCTTCTTGCCTTAGTCACAGAAATAGTGCCATGTGCCTAGATAAAGTGACTAGGGTTGGCACCTGTCCGGCAACTAATTTTTCCCTTTAAGGTAACCAAACACGCACCTAACTGATGCATCAAATACAGCATACACCACTTACTAATGATTAATAGAAGTTTGGATTGAGCTTTTGGCTTTCTAGGATTATCAGATGCTAATACACAATATTTAGCAGGATGTTCATGAAAGTGCACCCAATATAGAATACATTTTATTCCTTCAAAACCTCATTTTATGTAGAGAGAAGCTTTCCTCTTATTTTCCTTTGCCAGATAAACTCCAGAGCTGGGGAGCTTTTGTAACAAGGGGCTAGCAAACAATATAGAATTTTGGAGTGAAACCACGTTTAGACAGGAGACATGAGTAACAATACTGCATGTGTGGCAGACAATGGAAAGGAGGGATTGCAAACTAATAATGACAGAGCTATTTTATTATTGAATAACCAGCCTCAAATTTTAGAAACATAAGCTCTCCCATTTTCTATTGTTAATTTTAATTAGTATTTTCCCTCAATAGTGTCCCTGTTTCCATATGCTATTTATACATGTGCAAAGAAAATATACAATACATGCAATGTTAGCAGAATGTCAACAAAGCAGGTTGTAAGCAATATAAGAGTTCTACTGTGTCTGGATTGGGAAAGGTCCTGGCAATGATTTTAGCTTTTGTAACAGAATATTCTCTTCTCAAGAGTTCCTGCTCTGCTTAAAAAATAGTTCCCGATTTTCACAGACTGTTATATCAGTGCATTCCAAAATGCACTGAGTTGCGAGAAATATATTGAACACTGTGAAAAAATAAATAAGTAAGAGTTTCAGTAAAAAAAAGCTGACTTCAGTGGCCTTTGGATCAAACCCTGAACTGGGATTAATGACAGTTTCGACTTCAAATCTCTCCTTAAATTCACTTCTGTGGTGATGCCTGAAAACACATGACAATAGTTAAGAATCTGGTGTGCTGTGACAAATCCTAATTGTCTCACTGTATTCTTGCACTTCTCCTGAATGTCTGTTGTACTCTCCTGTTGTGTCTCAGTATAATTAGACCCCGAACCTGAGTTCCCAGTGCACAGGGACACGACTGCCCCATACACAGTGAATTGCAGGAACAAGGCCCTTTGGGGCAGGAACCATTTTTTCATTCTGTGTGAACAGTACTTAATCACTGATTGAAGCCTCAACATGCTCCTACAGTACTACTAATAAACGATAATACATTTCCTCCTTCCCTTTCTTGCCGGGAGTCATGCAACTCCGTTTACTGTGAGCAAAACAAATTGAAAAATTGTCCATATACATTTAAATTTGAAAGTAGATTTTGATTTGACTATGGTTACAAGCCTTTTCTGTTCACTCTCTAGGAATATCCTAACACACAGGTTTACTAGCACAACTACTCACAAAAAGCAAATTATCAACTTGATAGTGGTAAAAAAATGGTTAAATCTGTATTGCTAACCACCAAAATTCAAAAATCACGAGTCAGACCCCAAGAAATCATGAGATCAGCCCCCAAATCATGAGGTTTTTTTTTTTAAATTACATGGTATTTTGGTGTGTCTTATGAGTTTTGAACTCCCCCTGCCCACCTGTGTATACTTAAATATGCAATTTATGGTGTGTTGAGCCCTGATTCTGCAGTAACCATAGCTGCCGAGTTTTGTGCAGCTCCATGTATGACATTTTTTGCAAATAATTTCTAGATATGACAAGTACATAATTTGCATACTGCCAAATAAAGGGTCATATAAAAATGATCATATAAAAATGAAGGTCAGTATACCCAAGGAATGGTGGGGGAAGGACATGGAGCAGCACAAAACTTGGCCACTGTGGTATTAAAGGGTGTGTGGGGAGAAGTGGGAAGCCAGGGCAGATTTGTTTGTGGGGTGTCCGTATGGAATGTGGGAGTAGCTGAGGCTGCCAGAGGCACTGGATGAGTGGAAGTGGCAGGAAGAAGCTGGGGGTAGCTAAGGGAAGCTGGGTTTTGGGGTGTATCCAGGGAAGGAAAGATGGAGTAGAAGTCTGCTGAGGGAAGTGGAGCTGGGGACAGCTGAATTTGCAGGAGGTCCACAGAGGAAGATGGGGGAAGGGGCTGAGGACTGGGTGGAAGCTGTGGGCAGCTGGAACCTGTTCAAGAGGGGGTGCTAAGTGAATGGGAGGAAGAGCTGGTTATTGAGTGGAGGAGCCTGGGGCCCCTCATGTTCTGTTTCTGCTGCCACATCCCTTTTTCTGCTACTACTGCTTCCACTACCACAGCTTGCTTGCTCTTCCAGGTGCTTTCAACCCACTAGGATCCAGTCGGAGGAGTAATGAGACAGAGGTCACTTGGGTGCCTGCACAGCAGTTGTCAAAACAGCCTCTGGGACACACAACCCGCTGGACACACACCCAGCTGGACACACAACCTTCAGGCTGGGCTGCAGCAATGCACAAGGGGTGGTCTGCATGTGTGAATGTCGCACAAGATGCATGACATTTGGAAGGTATGTCAAAGACTTACACAGGTGCTTAAGTTTACACACAGAGTAGTTCCACTGACTTCAATGTCTAACATCCATGTGTCTTTCTGGAATCAAGGGCTTCATTAATAAATCAGCTCTCAGTGAACACAAACATTGCTATGTGACAAGTAAATAATCAACATAACAAGAATCATGAATATTTACAATTAACTGTTTGCACACAAGCTGCATGCCTAAACATTTGTCAGTATTTTTAAATACTGAATATAAAAGCAAGTTAACCTTTTCAAACAAATATTTTTGGTTCAAAATTTTGACCTTTTGGAAAAGAATTTTTCCAAGATTATCCTTCCATTTAAAAAAAAATTATATTATTAGGAAAAGTATTTAGCCTATTGCTAGTTCTGTTAACTGCAGTTTAGAGGATATGGTTTTGGTTTTCATTTTTTTTAGGCTGTTGCATTGCCAATTTTGATTGGTCCACTTAGTTCCAGGGTGGATTTTTTTCAAAATTAAAAATTTCCGTTTTAAATGTTTCCAATGACTAGTATAAATATTTTCATTTACATTTTTTCTCACATGAAATTCAGGAAAAAAATTACCAAAAATAATGGAACAAAAATGCTTTTAAATTTGCAGAAATATCCGTGATTTTAAAAAAATCAACGCATTTTAATAAATACAAGATGAAAAAGAGAAAAAAAATTGTCAAATAAATTATTTGTTGTAGAATATTTGCTCACCTCTACTGTGAAGTGAAATCTAGGTCATGATCCTGCAAACACTTACATATGTGCCCAGTGCAACCAGTCCCAATGAGCTGGTCTTAATGTCTCTAACCCTAAGATAATTAAGTACCATTTTCATCACACCATTGATTAAAATGGCTTGACCCTACTCTTTCTATAGAGTCATTGAGAGATTGAAAGAGAATCCGTGTCTGCAAAGTAATGAACAAGTTGCCTTGCAAATGGAAATAGAGAAAATACAATGTTCCAAAATAGATACAAATTATATTTTCCACTCATATTAGTGTCTTGTCCTAGGATCTAAAAAGCACTTTACAGATGGCTATTGTTATCTGCAGTTGACAGATGGGTAAACCGAGGCATAGGGGGTTGAATAACTTACCCAGTGTCACATGGGAAGTCTCTGGCAGAGCCTGAAATAGTAGCCACGGGTGAAATCTTAGCCCCATTGAAATCAATGGGAGTTTTGCCATTTACATCAAGGGGACCAGGATTTCACTCCAGATTCCTATGTCTGTGGTTTCAACACCTAGAGAGTACTGTCATACTGCTTCCCAGCTTCACAATTACAGACCTAAAATTGGTGAGCCTGCCTACCTATGGGTGACTGAAATTAAGACCATGGAAAATACTTTCGTAGAAAAAGTACTGAAAAGATTACAAAAATGTATTGACAATACAACCAAGTATAGGCTGTACCCCGGAGGTGAAATTGCAGAACAAACTAAAAACCTATCCTTGCAACATTTGACCAACAATGTTATCTGTTACAGTGTAAACCAATTTCAAACCAATGATCAAACATTAAACAAACCCTTGCAGAGTAATTGAACTAATTTGTGGTCCACGTTCATGTGGAAAAGGGGGTGTGTCAGGTTTACTGCAACATTCATTACTCAAAGGTAATGACTAATGTAGTTTCTGCAGACTATCCCCAAACCTATGTTATACAGAAGACAATTCACAATATTGCCTGCTGTACACACAAGTATATAATTTTATTGTTCAGTTTAAAACACATTAACTAATATGATATAACAACTCTATCTTTCACGCTGCCAACTTCATAAACAATGCCTAAAGATAGAACAGCCACAAACATCCCTGGAAAGTACTCTTGGTTGGCATTAATTCATTCAGACAATTCCATTGAAGAAAATGCATCTTTTTAACTACCTGCACAGTAAAGAACATATGCTTCATTAATCTTCAACAACGCAACTTGAAAACAAACTACTGCACTCAGAATAATAAGTCCATGACTGGCATTACAAAGATACCAACCTACTACCCATAGGAATTCAGTCACCCAGAAAGCATCCCTTACCGGCAGACACATTTTTCTTGCTTTAAGAATCAGAGATAATAAAAAGGCGCACACATGAAAATGTGCCTAAATGAGAAGACACTGAATTCTGGAAGCAGACGTTTCAGAAATGCAGGGATACCCTCTTGTGTATTTGCAGGTAGGGAGAAAGAGAGACTTTCAGATAACTCAATATTCCTAACTTCTTTATGGTTGCCATTTTCAAATGGGCCTAAAGGAGCTGGCCTGTATAATCCCTACTTAAAAACACAGCAAGGAAAAATTAAAAAGAAGGACAGAGTAGACCCAGAAGGTCTTGAGTGGAAATCTATAATTCTCATCTAACTTTGTTGATTTCACAAAAAGAAAACAATTGCCAAAATCTTCCACAAAAGCCGATTGATCTGTTATTGACCATAATCAGGAGGGAGTGATCTAATTTGCACTTAAGTAAAAGATATTAGTCACCAAATTATGAAACTGTAGAAACAAGAATTGAAGGTGAAGAGTAATTTCTTCTTGCTATGAACACACTCTTGCAGGCTATAATTCCACTGCTATGTTTACTGGTCTTGCGAATTGCAAAAGGGGCCTCAATTTAGCCTTGAAAAGAAAATGCTGTGCAAAATGTGCACTTCAGGGGAGAAGTTGGCATCAGTTCCTTTAACTTATTTTTCTTGAGTTAGACCTTGAGTTGGAAAGAAGTTTAATGAGCATTATTTTTCAGTTTTATCATCATTATTATTATTGGAGGGAAAACTCCAAGATGCTGCAACCATTTCTGGAGATTGAAGTCCTCTGTTTATCCAGAAAATATGGCCACTATGTGCAATTCAGTATTGCTTCTGTCATGTTCTGAAGATCCTTCCTCTGTGAAATTAGCAATATCTGAGGCATTAACTTTTCTGAGCTCTATGGCTCAAACTCCGACTGTTTGCTCTGGAAACACTGTTTTTCTCTCCTCCTATCCTGCTTCAATATTGAATATTCAAGGTGGAGTAGGGTTTAGAATCACTTCCCACTGTTAGAGTAGCAAAACAAGAAGTGCTCCTTTATTTTTAAATTAAATTTTAGTGTAGATATTGGTTTGTAATAGAACTGGTCAAAAACAGAGAGAAAATAATGGTGAAAATTTCATTTTTGCTTCATATTGTTGTTTATGTCAAAATTTTCTGGCCATCATGGCAAGAACCTGGAGGTAGAAGTAAGTTGTCAGGAAGTTCATCAAGAATTGTTTTATTTCTCTTTGCTCCTTCTGAGTTTTGCTTTGAAATCCAAATTCAAATACACCCAAAATTTCAATAGGAGATTTAGTTGAAAATCCGGGGTTTGGACTGGTCACAATCAACGAAACCCATCAAGTTTTGCAAGGTTTAGGTCAATCAGCTTTTGCAATCTTTCAGCCTGATTTAGGTTATCACTACTTGTATTCCAGTAGTTCCCAGAAGCCCCAATCAATATCAGGGGCCCATTATGCTGGATGCTGTGAAAACACATAGTAAGAGACAATCCTTACCTCAAAGAGTTTACAATCTAATTTAACACTAGATGCAACAAGGGTGTGTAGCAGCTACACAACTGGAGATAATAAGTAAGGAGATAGAGGGTAACAGTGACAGGTCATTATATAGACCCAGTGTGAACATATCTAGATGGTTTTGAGTCATTTACACTTTGTATAATATATTTATTTATTTAATATACGAAATCACTACCTTGCCATTATCTGCTAGTTTCCCATAGCCATCAGAGTAGAAGAGGATCTTGAAGAGGTATTTGAAGGAGAACAGAGTAGTAGCTTTATGGATCAGTCTAGAGAGTGAGTTCCATACATAAAGGAAGAATGCTTGAAGATTATAGATGGAGAAGTGGAGGTGGGGGCCAATGTGATAAGATACAAGAATGGAGGGACAGTTGCAAAGGGCTTTGAAGGTGAAGGTAAGAAGCTAGTATATGAGAAGTGGAGAAGATGGAGCCAGTGGAGGGACTTAGAATAAACATAGAATCATAAAGACTAACAGATTTATTTGGGCATAAGCTTTTGTGGTTAAAAACCTCACTTCTTCAGATGTATAGAGTGAAAGGTTTTTACCCACGAAAGCTTACGCCCAAATAAATCTGTTAGTCTTTAAGGTGCCACCAGACTCCTTGTTGTTTTTGTAGATACAGACTAACACAGCTACCCCTGATACTTGACATAGAATATCAGGGTTGAAAGGGACCCCGGGGATCATCTAGTCCAACCCCCTACTCAAAGCAAGACTAATCCCCAACCTTTTTTTTCTTTTTGCCTGAGATCCCTAAATGGCCCCCTTGAGGATTGAACTCACAACCCTGGGTTTAGCAGGCCAATGATCAAACCACTGAACTATCCCTCCCCCCTATAGTAGCTAACATGGTCAGAACAAAATCTAGGAAGATAATTATAGCAACAACATTTTAAATGGAACTGAGAGTGGAAAGGGGGTTTCAGGAAGACCAGAAAGGATAAGGTATCATCGATCAGCATAGGAAGCGATCAAGGCCTGGATGAGAGCTATAGGAGTAGGGACTGAAAAAAAGGGCTGCATCTTGCCTTGGAGGAAGAAGACACAGTCTGTATGTGTGCTGCTAGAGAGAGAGAGGGAGGGAGGAAGAAGCTAATACCTAACTTATGGGCATGAGTAAGAGGGAGAATGACTGTTTTCTTAACAATGATAGAGAAGGGGAATGAGAAGGTTTTGGGAGGGAAGACAAGGAATTGAGTTGTGGCCACGGTAAATTGAACTTGTTAGCAAGACATCCAAGAGGATGATTTAAATGAGACTTATCTACCTGGTCTAGTAGATGTGTAGAGAACATGGAGTAAACACACTTGTTACATATGTAACCTGCTGTTCATGAGTTCCCAAAGTCCTGATTGTTTCCTATTTTCGGTTCTCAGTTAAAAGTCTATGGTTATGGCAGGCATCATCCATTGGTGCTGTTGCACATAGTCTCCCATGTTATTTTTCTTAGAGTGAGAGCAAGTTTTGATGCTTGAGAAGACATGCTGTGTTGTTGTTAGTTTTGTGTTATGCAAGGTTCTGCATAGAGGCTCCTCACTCTTCAAGGCTGACTGGACCTCGGAGAATTACATGGGCAGCACAGGGAGCCCCTGAGGTGGAATAGGAAAGAGGAAGAAAAGAAAAAAGTTCTCTGAGTCACTCTTAGTTAGCCTTTGCTTGGAGAGGCATAGGGAGAATTAATGAAATATGAGCCTTTGAGGGTGGCAATGAAGGGGAGCATATGGGGGGGGAGGGGTGTGACAGAAAGGATCACAGAAGACCACACAGAGAAAGAATACAAAAACACATAGCCTTTCAAAACTACTGAAAGGTGAGATTCTGATATGGGGTAGAAAGAGAAAAAGCAAGCATTGATATACAAGGGAACATCAATATTGATGGATTTTTTAAAAACTCTCCAATTTTAAAGACGGTTTTTAAAAGCATTTTAAAAAAATTTCTAAAGTGTTTTTTAAAACTATGATTTCTATTATTATTCCCAATATCCATATATTACCATATCATTTAGCACAGAATAAAGACCCATCAATTTAATTATACAGCAAAAGACAGGTGGTTGTTGTTTTCTTTGATGATGATGCACAGTAACAATAAACAGGCCTGTTATTTTGAAATTAGCATATCGGTTATTTCTTTGATGATACAACACCTGTGGTTAGAGTGCATGTTAAACCTAAAAAATACCTTCTGGAAATATCTCTGCAGACCTAAGATTTCAAATTTAGAACAACAAAAGCTCCACTCCAATCCCCTGTTATTAGAAGGAACAGCAATTAATTATTAAAAAAGGAACCAAAACATTACCATCAATCCTGTTGACAAGGGGTGCTGTTGGTTACAGTGGACAGAGACAATTATGCACATATCACAGGGCTACAGACAACTTCTGAATTACAATTACTCCAAGAAACTCACTGCAAACATCACACATGAATGTAACTGAAAAACATTATCAGAACCAGCTTAAATCATATGTTGCACTACAATTAGGGGGGGAAAGCCAGGCACCAACCTGAAAAGTTACTCACCTAAGCACTTTTTATATGTCACAAAACTCCGTAATTCTGGAAACGGTGCAAAAAATTTTTCCAATACTGCATTGGGCCATGGTACATTAAGTGAGAAAGTATCTGGGCTGATTGGAGGGATTTTTCAGGTGCTTAGTTCAAGAAATGCAGATTCTCTTTTCTTGAAGAAATTAATCATTTCAGTGTTGGTAATATGTGCTATAAGAGATGGTTAAACAGGACCTTGCAAGATGCACTGCAAATAGAACTAATTCCAACACAGAGATTAATGTTCCCTGCTTGCCCATCACATATGGCTTCCATGGCAGTGGGAAGAATTCGTTCACAAACTAATTCCATTACAGAATGCTCACAGGAAGAAGAAGAAAAGGTCCTAAGGAAAAAAGAAAACTAATAGGGAAAGGAGAATATAAATAAAGTGGAGAAGATTAGTGAGTGGGTTAAACCAGTATCCTTGGATTCTGACACTGAACTGAGAAGGTACCTGAATGCAGGACTGCATCTGAGTGCAATGCAGAGCCAACTGGGGCTGGATGCCCCCATGATGGGTTCAGACTGTTTCCAACTGGAGGAAGATCAAGGACTCAAGAGTGGACAAAATACATTGTCCATCAAGGAGACCTGAGAGGAAGTCATCTGGGGCTTTGTTATCCTTAACTAAACCTTGGATAAAATGAACAATGAGCAAAGGAGAATCTGCAAGTAGAGTAGAAGGGGAGGGAGAAAGAACTGTGGAGAATGAGATTAGAAGGAAAGAGGGAAAGGAACTAGCAGGGAGAAGATAAATGAGCAGATTTCTCCTCCCTCAACTATTTCCTTCCCCCTAATCTTATTCCCCTCATTTTCATGAATATATATCCATACAGAGTGGGAAAGAAACCCTCCTAATCTCAGTAACAGTAATACAATTAGAAAGAATTTCTCAAGCCCAGTCCAATTCTTCCAGAGGATTCAAAGCATTTTACAAACATTCAGTGATTAATACTCTTCTCCTGAGCTCCCATTGACAAGAATTGGAGAGTCACACATTTTAAGGAAGTAGAGTATTGGAGCAGAGTTTTGCCAGGTGGACCTGATATGCCTTTGGTAATTCATGATTTCATAGATCCATTCCTCCCTCTCCCCAAGATCTCCAAGCCAATCAGAACCTGAGCCAGCAAAGAAGGAATCACTTAAGATTACATATGCAAGGAAGACTATAGCTACCATCCAGTGCTAAAATATGGAGATACTGACAACTGAGAATTAGAGCGAGATCGTGCCAGTCCAATTCCAACAATCCATTTAGGTCACCATTTACTAATATTTCCTCTCTGATGACTTCCATTTGCAACATAACTTGGGTTGTCAATTATAGTATACTTCAACATAACGGGCCAGATTCCACTGAAATCAGTAGAGCTACACTCATTTATATCAGTTGAAGATCTAGCCCATTCTCATTCAGAAATCTCTCTCTTCCCCCGCCCTGAGCTCTATGTGTCAATGAGCCCACAGACCTATAGAACTTACATTTCACTCTTTCACTAAATTGTTTAGAATAGCACAAAAAGGACATCCAGAACAGCCTAAAAGTAGAAAGTCCATGACAGATTATCTGAACATCACTTAGCATCTTTGCTATAACCCCCTCTAGCCACGTTCTCCTTCTTCCAGAGAAAACATCTATAATATGTAATGATTTAGAATTAATATCTTGATTCCCTAGGTCCTTTAATGAATTCAAATACACCTAGGGAATCTAACCAAGACATCTGTTCATGAATAGTGAGAATTATTACCAAGTCCTCATTGAGAAGGCAAGATGCCATATCTTCCCAAAGCATCTCCCAACTGAGAAATCAACTGTCTCATAGCTGAAGTTCCCTGTGTCAATGTTTTTCAGCATTGTGCCTTTTGGGGTTGCTTGCTAACACGATCCCCCTCCCTAACTTATTACATCCCCCCTGAAAGGAGGAAATAGAACCCAGCAAATTGGATTGTGTGCACACTACCTTTATCATATAAACTGGTGACGGCCTCAATTAATAATAATTACTTCTCCGAAGTTTCACAGATCTCTTTTTAATCATCTCTGGGCTTAACTGGTTTACCCCCAAACTCCTCTGTCTGCCAAAAAATTAACATTTCATTAGACAAATTCTAACCTACTCCCTATTCTCCAATATCCAGCCCATCTGGAAATATTATTCCTCATCAAATGTCAAATTTGCACAATACAATGGAAAACACTTATATATGTATATAAAAAAGAAAGAATGTGTACACATATGTAGATATGTTTTATATTAAACATATTAAACACACCCACATTCCCACCCACCCCTCAACACTCAGCTAAAGATGTCAGTATCTTCACTGGTTACCATTTTACCTCATCTTCATTCTTCTCAATTCTTCTCTCTCCCTACTCCAAGCACCCGGCAGAGATTAATTTACCTCTACTGTCAGAAATGTAAACCATCAGCAGCCTGTTATATTGAAGAGGTTAAATGAAACTTTTGACAAGACTTGTGTTTAAAATCCATCTTTAGCTGATGACATGTCATCCACTAGAAGATGTGCAATCAGGATAGCAGACCTGAGAGTCTGAAAAGTCAGAGAATGTGAAGTTCTACTAGAGAATTTTTTGGTTGTAAAATATATTTTCTATTTTTGGTTGAAAGTGTGACTATGGTCTGAACAGTGACTGTGTAAAAATGGCACCTTCCTACTCAAAAGATCTGCTCCCTGTGCGGATTCAGAGACATTTTTATTACTGTTCTCAGAAAAACTATGGAGCAGATCCTCCACTGACTTAACCAGTGTATGCAGACTTACACCAGCTAAGGATCTGGCTTATAGGGTTTTTCATTATTATTACTTTTTATTTATGTTAGCATTGAAGAACATGTAGTCCTCGGAGGGAGGGAGATTAACACAGTCATGTGGCTGGTAGAACCATTTTTTAAAAAAAGCAAAACATTAGAATAATCTTTTCCTCTAAATTTTTTGAAAATTTTTCACTAGCTGTAGTTTTGGAGCCATCAGCAGCAACGAGTCGCACACAGAGGCATAAGTGGTTGCAAAAGAGGTAAGTGTCTTAATAATAATCATATAGTCACATACAGTCGCATTACCTCCAGGTATAGTGAACACTACAGTATTATCTCTTTAGGTGGCTACCAGCAATGATGCTATTCTGGCCACATAGCAATAGAACTTTTTGCTAAATTCCCTTTGTAGCCTTGCTACCTTAAAGTGTACGTCTCAATTGCACCTTATATGTACCCTTATTACCATCACTTCTCAGACTAGAGCTAGAATTTCACTCTGTGTTGCACAGAGATTTCACATTCCTTCCAAGTAGCATCTTTCCCTTTGAAGCAGATTTTAAGGGTGTTCACATTTAAAATCATTGCTTGAAATTATACACTTATTTTGTTATGTTCGGCGCTTTTTTTACGCTGTAAGGACGTGTTTTGGTCTTCTCCATATCACTTTTGTTTCCCATTAAATGTATTTGATTAAAATATATTATCAGGCATATTATTCTCCAGTTTCTACCTTTTGTTACCTGAGCAGGATTGATTAAATCAGCATGATGGCAACTGAACAGTGTTTAAGACTCAGTGTGACCACAGCTGATTTTTATAAAGCTGATTTTTATAAAGGATGCCAGAGGGGTGCAACTTTATTTGGTTCAGTCATTAGTGCGTTTTCCATTAAGGAATTCTAAATCAAGAGAGTAAACATATCCCAGATCAGTTTGTCTGTCAATATTGTGTTAATTTTACCTGGCACTTCTGATTAACCAGAGAACTTTAGATTGCAGCCGTGCCAGTATTAGGTGCTCCAAGGTAATTTTGACGGCTTTGTTGTAACTTGCAGCACAGTTACAATAATAATACCTTAATAATAATAATACCTTACATTTATACAGCACTTTTTATCCAGAGCTACCCCAAGGCGCTTCACTGACTATATATAGGCTTTACTTCACCCACCACCGATTGCAGCCACCTCGGGGGTGGAACAGAACAGCCTTTCTGTTTTCATCTCTGTACACCAGCTTTTGGAGGGGGAGGAAAAAGAAAAGATATTTCCCCTGTTGTTTCAGGTGAAGGAATTAAGTATACAAAAGGCCAATATTCAAGATAGGTTTTAGCCAAGACATCACACCTCTGTGCTGGGCAAAATTTCTATATGGTGTTGGATGAGTGTAAGTGGCCGGGGATACGTTTTTTATATAGAAAGACAGAGTTGTGTACTCTCTTAAAGATGTTTCTACCTGCAGCAAATTGATGTGAAGTGAGAGTAGTGCCCAAAGGGCTGAATTTCACCACAATAACTTGTCCTAGAGGTAAGTGTGAGTGTATCTTTTCCATAATGTCTCTTCACACAAGGCATTTCACATTCATACATGAGATTTTTATTCAGACACACACACACACATGCTCCCAGGCTGACTCATTCACATACTACTGATATAGCTTTTGGTAGGTCGTAGGTTGGTACATGCCACGCACATTCCTGTGTGTCCCGACTCATGCAATTCTAATTTGTCCATGCATGTTCACAGAAATGTTCATGACCTTCACACTCGCACAAGATACTGGGATTCCTGTCATGTGCTTGCCTCTAGCCTGTATTCACTGACAGATGATAGGGAGCTTTCACCTGCTTCCCAGAACTCACAAAAATATTTGCTTTCTGCCTGCAAACACCAGCATTTGTGATGTTAGAAGTAGTGTTTCCACATATGCTCTCTCCCTCCAATCAGAGCCTTTACAGGACTACTTGCTATCATGGCCAGAGCACATGCCTGATAGTTGGCTGCCTACAGGAGCCTGAAACCCATTTCTCTGAACTAATATCCATCAACAGTTTAACAAGGTGTCTCCCTCCATTCTTGACTAGCATCCAGGACATACCTGCGGGTCCCTATTCCTGCTTGGAAAGTTCCTATCTACACAGGTATTTACATGGCCCTCATCACCATACCGTCATAGCCCCTTGTGCTCCTTCCCCGCCCCCACCTCCCATCCAGAAATTCTCAAACTTTCTGCAGTCTGAAGCATCCCAGCATCTTTATGCATCAGGTCATGCAAAAATTCAGGCATCGGACCTAGAAGATCTCCCATATTTTCTGGAAGTCTATCCTTGATGACACAGGTCTGTGCAGTAGGTCAATGAGGCTAGACAGAGATGGAGACCCAAGGCAAATAGCTCTTTACCCATGGCACATTCACACTATGATTTAAATTACCTGAAACTGATGCTTTGCAATGTGTGAAACTTTATGAAACTTAGGGTCCATCTCCTGGCAATTAGGGTCCATCTCCAACACTAAGCAAGTCAGGGGGCCCAGTTACAACACATGTAACTATGTGTAACTGGGAGAAACAGTATGGTCTATTTGTAGGGGAGTGACTGGAACTCGGGTGGCCTGGATTCCATTCCTGGCTCTATTTCTGTTGCAAATTGCTAGAGTTCTCTGTGCCTCTGTTTCTCCATTCTTAGAAGGTCTTGTTGATGTAGATCATAAAGTCTCTGGGGCAGGGCTGACTACAGGGAACTACGGACCTGTCAGCCTCACCTCAGTCCCTGGAAAAATCATGTAACAGATCCTCAAGGAATCCATTTTGAAGCACTTGGAGGAGAGGAAGGTGATCAAGAACAGTCAACATGGATTCACCAAGGGCAAGTCATGCCTGACCAACCTGATTGCCTTCTATGATGAGATAACTGGCTCTGTGGATATGGGGAAAGTGGTGGACATGATATATCTTGACTTTAGCAAAGATTTTGATATGGTCTCCCACAGTATTCTTGCCAGCAAGTTAAAAAAGTATGGATTGGATGAATGGACTATAAGGTGGATAGAAAGCTGACTAGATCATCAGGCTCAACAGGTAGTGATCAACAGCTCCATGTCTAGTTGGCAGCCAGTATCAAGCGGAGTGCCCTAAGAGTTGGTCCTGGGGCTGATTTTGTTCAACTTCTTAATTAATGATCTGGATGATGGCAGGGACTGCACCCTTTGCAAGTTCGCGGATGACACTAAGCTGGGGGGAGAGGCAGATAGGTTGGAAGGTAGGGATAGGGTCCAGAGTGACCTAGACAAATTGGAGGATTGGGCCAAAAGAAATCTGATGAGGTTCAACAAGGACAAGTGCAGAGTCCTGAACTTAGGATGGAAGAATACTATGCACTGCTACAGGCTGGGGACCGACTGGCTAAGCGGCAGTTCTGCAAAAAAGGACCTGGGGATTACAGTGGATGAAAAGCTGGATATGAGTCAACAGTGTGTCCTTGTTGCCAAGAAGGCTAACAGCATATTGGGCTGCATTAGTAGGAGCATTGCCAGCAGATTGAGGGAAGTGATTATTCCCCTCTATTCAGCAGTATTGCGTCCAGTTTTGGGGCCCCCACTACAGAAAGGATGTGGACAAATTGGAGAGAGTCCAGTGGAGGGCAACGAAAATGATTGGGGGCTGGGGCACATGACTTATGAGGAGAGGCTGAGGGAACTGGGCTTATTTAGTCTACAGAAGAGCAGAGTGAGGGGGGATTTGATAGCAGCCTTCAACTCCCTGAAGGGGGGTTCCAAAGAGGATGGAGCGAGGCTGTTCTAAGTGGTGGCAGGTGACAGAACAGGAAGCAATGGTCTCAAGTTGCAGTGGGGGAGGTCTAGGCTGGATATTAGGAAACACTATTTCACTAGGAGGGTGGCAAAGCACTGGAATGGGTTACCTAGGGAGGTGGTGGAATCTCCATCCTTAGAGGTTTTTAAGGTCCGGCTTGACAAAGCCCTGGCTGGGATGATTTAGTTGGGGTCGGTCCTGCTTTGAGCAGGGGATTGGACTAGATAACCTCCTGAGGTCTCTTCCAACCCTAATCTTCTATGATTCTATGATACAGTACCTAGCACAATGGGGTCCTGATTTTGGTTGGAGTCTCTAGGCACTTCAGTAATAAAAACAAGTAAATATTAGTAAATTAAGGTTCATCACATAGATTCTGTCTACACTACAAATTGTAACCATGCTGCAACTGGGTTCCCTGACTCTTTGGATTGTAGATAGGCCCTAAGAAAAGGGCCATAGGAAGAAAAGAGGGTATGCAGCATCTATGTCTCTGATGTTTGTATCCTGTAATGTACCACTTCCTCCCCCATCCACCCAAAGTGCCTGTTTAATTCTCTTTTAATATGTAGTTTTTAAGCCGCTAATGCTGTCTCTGGGAGTCATGCTCTAAAAAGTTGTTTCCTCAGAGTTTCTTTGGTGTCCTCCTTTCTTAACCGTAGATACCTCCAGTAACTCAAGTAGATACAACTGCAAGGATTATTGCTGTTACTGAATATCAAATGCAAGAGACAGCAAGATGAGCCATCATGCCAAAACTGTTCAAGAAGAAATTGTTTGGCCTAAGCACTTTGGTCCAAGTTTATCCCTTGTGCAACTCCAATGAATTAAATGGAGTTGCAACAAGGAAGAATTTGGCCTTTTATGTTTGCCTTGAACCTGAGAATGACAAACTCAAGCTGTCATTTCCCATAGTCAAGACACATGCAATTAGATAACTTCAACAATATTGCAGTTGAGAGACAAGGTGGGTGAGGTAATGCCTTTTTTACCTTTTTTTATACAAATAAAAGATATTACCTCACGCACCTTGTCGCTCTAATATCCTGGGACCAACACAGCTACAACACTATTGCATACAATATCACAGTTGATAGGAGTCTGCTTAAATTTCTATAGTCATTATACCACTTAGAGTATAATCCCCATGTGATTGTTATGACAATTAACCCATGAATGGCCTGGCAGAACAGAACCATAAGCAAGTATCTACACACCGCACTCCAATTAGCCTCGCCGCTAAAAGTGTTTTTCTATCTATCACACGAGAGCATTGTTCACTTTGGTGTCATTAAGAAAATGGTTAAGGGGTAGCCACTAGACAATAGTTGCCTGCTGCTTGTGCCACAAAACTACAAACATGTGCGGGCAATTTATGTAAATGCTTTATAAATAATGACCCAGAAGTGACATAGGAAGGTCAATGCTATTTTCAGAGGTGGCACAGCCTATAAGATTAACTCTTAACGTAAAGCGGCATTGTGCTGGAAGGTAATTTTAAACTGGCACTGATTTGAGGTGCAATTTGAAATTCATGACAGTCTATGTAAATGTGCTTATGACACTGAACAGACACACAGTATAGATGATGTGTGACATCTTAAGAGCATGTAGATTTTTTTTTATACAATATCTTCCTTTTTGATATCATGGATGTATTCTGCTCTCAGGTTACTCTGGATTACATCTTTGGCCTCTGTGGAGTTAATAATGTTCCCAATGTAAATGTAACAGAAGAAGGAAGTTTTAAGGGCAAAGGATGCTGATCATTCAGTTTCAGTGCGAGTGTTAGACAGTTCCATCACTTTACTTATCAGGGGTGGGAAATACAAAAGAGGAAAAAAGAGAAAATGGAATGAAAGGAGAGAAGGAGTTGGGAGAACATAGGAGAAGGAAAAAAGTGAAGGGACATTAATGCCTGTTTATTTTTCTCATAACCACTTTCTTAATCCTCTTCTCTACCTCTTCCCAGTCCCCTGTGCAAGATAAGAACTATCAGACACAAATGGGGACATGCGGATAATTTTGCTGCTCCTTTTTCAATGCACATTTATTCTTTAACTCCACAGGACCTTACGAATATCAAGGGAAAATAGTAGTCAGTAATAAGATAGGTTTAGATACTGCCATCCTCCTAAAAGAGACAGTGTGCTGACACTTCATGAAAACCCTGAAGGGGTTAATCTGCAGTTAGTTATAGGAAGAAGCTCTCTCATGAGTGGGATAAATATGACTAATGTGCATTTACCAGAGGCAGTTAAAAAAACAAAAGTAGAAAAACATGTATCCCTTTCACACAATAGACCCATTATTATTTCTACATATTTTGGTATCATTTGCAATTAGGAAAATCATGATGCTTATATTTTTTCAATCATAGTTACAAACAGAAATTCTACTGTGTTGAGTCAAAAACTGTCCCCTTGCTTCAGCTATATTATGTCCAGTAGATAAATCTAATCTGGAGCTTTTTTCCCTCCCTCCACCTCATTTAGCAATGAGTATATCTTTTGGATGAATTAGAGAAGTCCTTTCATTCAGTAAAAGTCCATTGTTTTCAGTTCGTCCATTATGTATAATTGTTGTCTTTGACTCACACAGACGCTGGCTATTTTTCATGGTTAATTAAATCAACATTTCACCACTGTATTTAAATGTATTTAGCTCAGTTTTAACACCCTGTGTTTTATACCTGGTCTATTGTACATTTATACTCTGTAATAAGCTTGCCCATATTAATCGTTAAGTTAGCCCTTGAATACCCACTTTGTCTTTTTTTGAACTAAGTGCATAATTCAGCAATTCCAGCAGAGGGCAGTCAAGCAAGAATAATCACTTCTGCTTAAGCCTAGAAACTATAATGTTGTTTCCTTATATTTTTCAAATCAAATTAATGTCCTAATGCTCTTTTTTTGACAAATGTATCTTTGGCAGTCCAGCTCACTACACACACAGCTTACTATCTAAACCTGAATAGGAGTCACTGTATTTCCAAGATAACAGACAAGGTATTTATAAAACTTTTCTATATTAAGAACTAGAGTCACAGATTCAGTGTTAACAACTGATGTTTGTATAACCTTCCTGCCCTTTTTATTCCCCAATACAAATAGGTTTTATATAAATAAACCTTCAAATAAAAGACTGAAACAATTTGACCCATCTAACAGTTATCTCCAGATTTAAAAAAATCTTACACCAAAATTTTTGCAACAAGAAAAGAATTGCCAATTAAATATGCTTTTTCTCCTGTTTGAATTTAAGTCCCGAATCCTGCAAACACTACTGTACATGAGTACCTTTACTCCTGTGAATTGTCCTAGTAATATTACTTGTGTATGTAAGTGTCTGCAGGGATTGGGTCCCAAATAATTTTTAAAAATGCAAATAAAAGTGGATTATAAAGAGCTAAATTTTACCCATCAGTATGGGAAATGTGTGTAATATTTAAATGATCTGTTGTTTTAATTTTCTCTTTGAGCAGACCGACAGAAAACTCAGCCAATTTAGCCCCCAAACAGAAAATTATAGTGATAAGACTGGAAGGGTCTCCTTAATAAAGCTAATGTGAATTTTAAGTTTATGTGGGATAGACACTACATTGGACATTCTGCAATAGCTCCCCACTTCCCAAACAGATATTTGTCGACTTTACTTTAAACAGATATTTGTTGACATGGGTTTCTTTGCATGAGAAATTAAAGCGGACTGATTTTTATAAAATGTTGAGCATCCACCTCTATATCAGGCCTCTTTTACAATGTCTCAAGCTGAGCAACCAAAATCCCTAGCTACCTTTGGAACTCATGACCAATGTAATTTCTACAAGCAGCATGATTGACTATATCCTCACCATGATTTGCAAGTGTTCACCAATAGCAAAGACCAGGTGAGGGAAAATGGGTTGTCAGTTTTGTGAACGGTGCAGAACATTTTTTCGTATCTCTAAGGTCATGGATGCGATTCTAATCTCACTCACCAGCAGACTTTGATGGAATTTACATCAGCATAAGTGAGATCAGAATCAGACTTGTAATAGCATCCTGATATTTAAATTTATTCAGTCTGGCCCCTGCCCGTCCATTCTCGCAGTATTTCCACCAGTTCTGCGTATACTCTTAATTTCACTGGAACGCAGATATTGAATGTGTTCACAGCTCCCCAAGGGAATGAGTTTTTCTGGTGTCTGGGTTTATGGCTATCTTAGACTAGCAATCAGCTTTCTCCTTGAGGAAGGAGCAGCTTTTTTGTTCTACCAAACAAGTTTCCTGGCTCCAAGTGAATTCTGCTTCATGGCACAAATGAGTGCCTCCTCCTTATTCCAGGAAGACTTAACCTTAAATTCTACTTTAGAGATCAAACTTTGTAGAATAACTACATTGAATTATAGAGTTAGAAAGCTGTTCTAAACCATGTGGGGACTCCCCCTAAGCCAAGGGTCTTCTGTGGTGGTGAGATCCACTAGCTTTGCATCCGAAGAAGTGGACTGTAGCCCATGAAAGCTTATGCTCAAATAAATTTGTTAGTCTCTAAGGTGCCACAAGTACTCCTGTTCTTTTTGCGGATACAGACTAACACGGCTGCTACTCTGAAACCTAGCTTTATACTGTATGAAGAGGCCCATGGTTTTGATTCAGGCGCATCCTTCTATATTAACTTTTTATCGAAACCTGTAAACAACATACAAAGCTACTGTACAAAGGATGCTTTTATAGCAATGGTAATTATCAGTCCAAGGCTAGTTTTTAAAACCTGCTCCTGAAGTGCTGGGAACATTAAACAATTATTTATGAACACTTGAAACATTAGCTGTTCCACTTGAAACCATTGGCAGGACTTTAATAACAGCCCCAGCAACCCCGTGGAAGTAACACCAAGGACTCTCCTTCTAGTCACAACCCCCCCCCCTTTTTTTTTTACGCTCCCATGGCTGTGCCTCAGAATGCTACGGTTAAAAGAAAACCGCAGCACTAACCTGTGAATGGTTTTCATTCTAACCCTCTGCTGAGGCTTTCTATTCCCTTCTTGACTGTTCTGCTTGCCTTTGCTTTCCCCCATGCTTCTTTCTAAATGGAGCTGCTCCTGTATAATGCTCAGCTGGGGTGCTGCCTTCCCACCCTCACAGGACTCGGACAGATTTGCACATCAAGGCGGCTAATTGACACCAGGTTAAATAGATTTCCTAATCAAGACTACAAACTCTTTGATAAACCACCCCCCCCGCTCCCCGCCACACACACACACACATTGGTTTTATTTATTTTTTAAAAACATAATCTTTCTCTACAGAGAGGGAAAGGGGAGTTCAATGACAGAGACCATTCAATGATGCCAGATGAGGGGACAGGCTGTTTTAACTCACATTTAGTAGGTGGATCTTTTCTTCCAGAGGACTAGAGATGTTTATGATGATATATTTTTTAATTACAGTATCTAGAAGTCCCAACCGAGATCAGGAACCGACTGCACTGAGCACTGTATTAAAACATGGTCCCTGTTCTGAAGAGACTACATTCTAACTAGAAGAGACACACAGAGGGTGGGAGGAAGGAACAGTTATTATCCCCCGGTACAGCTGGGGAGCTGAAGGACAGAGCGAGTAGGGGCTACATTCACAGTAGGGGACTTGGGCTGAACAGATTTTGACTTTGGGGACAGGAAAACATTTCAATATCTTCAAAATTCTCCTACAAAGGAAGAACCATTTCCTACCTCTCTAATAGGCATTTGCTGGGGAGAAAGATGTTTTGTTGTTTATGTCAGAAATTCTCCTAACTATGGGAGGAAGAAAGCCAAGCAACAGGCACTTGGGGAGAGAATAATAGTAAGGAACCAAGCCCAGTGAAAGGTAATGTTCAACCAGGTCTGTAAAGAAAAGCACACAGGACTGTGTTTAAAAAATACGTGAGAGAGAAAAAGTAGAGAAAGTCTGGAAGACATGAATGCCTAAGGAAATGCACATTGGAGGAATCTGTGAGTAAACAGGCATATGACTGCCGGAGAGAATGTACACACAGCATTTCACAATTTTCAAATCATGCATCTTTGTTGTTCTTAAAATAATAAATTAGAAATATTCCTAGATTTACACATGGGGAAACATCACACACGCAGTGCTACTACTTGTTCAGACAATGGCCTCACTCCTATAAGCTCACTCATTCAAATGGACCTCTGTGCCTGCGCAGAACCCCATGGAAATCTTACCACTCATTTCAGTAGGAAGAAAATTAAGCCAATTATAAGAGCTTTGGAAAATCCCACCCTAAAAGTCCCATGAAGGAAAATGATAAGGCCTACTGTTGTTTGAGGCTTATACAAAGGTACGCACATTAATTATCATGCACCCTGTAGCCTATTTTAAGATGGCTGTTAATTTGCAAGAGTTACAATGGCAAAACAGTGTAAAAATATTTTATTATATTCAAGTGATATTGCTAAGAGCAAGAGAGAAAGACGCATTTGAAAGTGGCTCGCAGTCATTTATATACCTCCTGCCTCCATGCTAGCCATTTTTACTTGCAATAACCATGCATCAGTACCTTCGTTGCATTACCTTATAACTCCTTTTCTCTTTTATGGTCCTTTGTGGACACATTTTCACCTGCTTAAATCTCTACATACCTAAAAGGAAAAATATGTGACAGATTCACATGAGTACTCTGCACTGTAATAAATATAACAGAGACACACAAATGTCATCACAGCCCTCAAACAAAGTTTCACTAGCTCCTTCTACAAAGACACATGTGGCTTGCTGGAAATGCGTTAGGCAGACTGAGAAAGCCTATGGATCCAAAGCTTGTTTTTTATCCGTGTTGTTACTCAGACTGTGATGACCTTCTTTGAAGGATTGTCCCTCCCTTCATTTGGCTGTTTGGTGTTATGCTGCTTATTTCCCTAAGGAGATGTAAAACCCAGTTTGCTTCTTTTGAAAATGCAAGAGAGCTTAATTTTCTCACTGCAACTCTGGAGTTGAACCATTGTTTTTAGAAGGCTGCCAGCAACTGAGTTAAGCAAGTATCTGAGATTTTACCAAATTAACAAATGAGTCACCCAAAAGGTTGTCCATTCTTCTAGCGTTTGAAGTGCTTGTTGAGCCATCTGATAGCAGCTTCATCAGCAGAATGAAGGGCCCTATGAAATCTAGTCAGTTAACACTCATCGAAAATATGCGCCATTGACTGACGGAGGCCACATTGACAAGTAGGTTGTCGCGCAGACCCCATGCATAGAGGTCGGCTGCGCATATTCCTTGGCCAGTTTGGAACCTGTTCAGCAGAGTCCAAAAGTGATGTGGCAGGTCAAATCCTGGCAGTTGAATGGTCGGATTAGTGACAAGGAAACCATGCCAAACATCTTCAGCCTACCACTCACTGCATCATAGGGTTGGTGCTGACAGATTCCTATCTGGCAGTTGAGGCCACAATGGATGCCTTAAGGTAACGCATGCTCTGAGGTGACTGAAAATGTCCATGTACAATGGGAGACCTAGATTGGCAAGTAGTTTTTCCACCAGTTTGGCTGTAGTCTTTATGCAAAGGAGGGGCTATGTTGCTCAGAACTGGTAGCCATGAGATAGCAGTGGGGCGCAGAGTGCCTGTGCTGATACGCGTGGTTGAGTTCAATTTGACGTTAACCAATTTAATGTGAGGTGAACGACACCACATAGGGGTACAGTATTCCGCTGAGGAATAGCACAACGCCAGATGTGTGAAGGCATCCAAGAGTTGGTCCGTGAATCATGATTACGGATTACAAATATCACAAGTCTTATGCCATTCACAACACCTGCACTGGTAACCAAAATAGATTAGGGGAAAGTTGAAACTAGCTCCTAGAATCCATATCAAATTGGTCTGAGTCAGAGAAATTTTGCTTGTTACTGAATCACTTTAACTAGTTTTAGTCTTGACTCAAACCAGAAGGAACTCTTTTGGTTGAATTACAATGGAAATCTCTCTTCTCCTGGGACTCTGTATCCAGCTGGTGGAAATACTGTGAAAATGGATGTAGGACATCAACAGGAAGTACAGATGCCTCAGCTAATGTATATACTAGAAATGTGTCAGGGGATCCCATCAGCACTCATTTCTCTCTGAAGCAAAATAGTTAATGTTGACATATCCATTATTAAACTTTAGAGTAAATGCTCCATTGAAATGTATGGGGGAAGTTCCTGAAGCTGTTTCAATCACTCCAAGGGTAACAAATACTACAGTGGAAGGCTTGGTTCTCTGCCTCTGCAATCCTCTCTTGCTGATGTATCAGGGTTCCAGTTGGCCACCTGCAGGGGTCAGGAAGGGATTTTCCTCCCTCAACATATTCTGGAATTTTATTTATTTTGTATCTCTTTCCTCTGAAGCATCGGGGGGGGGGGGCCATGGCTGGAGATAGGACTCAGAATGGCGAGAGCCAGGGTTCGGAGGTGGCACTGAGCATTCTCTCAGGTGCTTGGCTGGCTGGTTCTTGCTCATATGTTCAGGGTCTAACTGATTGTCATATATGGAGTTGGGAAGGAATTTCCTTCGGGTCAGAGTGGCATTGACCTTGGGGGGGTTTCACCTTCCTCTGCAGGTGATATGGGTCACTTGCCAGGATTATCTGGGTATATCTCACTTAATCACTTCTCTGCCATTGTAGAAGCCTCAGGCACTGGAGTACCTTTGTCTCTCCTATTTTCTCCCAGTTGCACATAATTGTCTCATCTCCTGTGGGCTGTATCAATGTTGGTTTGATTTCAGTTGTTGGGTTTAGTGTGAGGGTGCTGGGTCGTTTTGGTGGCTTATGGTATAAATGCAGTCAGAGTAGATGTGGTGGTCCCTTCTGGCCTTAAATTCTATGACTGTCTTTGGCCTTTACCCTCAAATCAGGCAGATCCTTGTATCCGTGTGCAGTCCAATGAAGACAATGGGGATCCACATGGGTGGAAGGGGCTGCCCGAATGTATCTGACTGTAGGATTAAGCAGCTATATGGCTGCCAGTAGTTCCTTGTTGTCTGCTGTTTTAGCACGTCCATAAGAGCAGGCTTTAAGGCCTATCTATTGTTTTGGGCTTTCCCCAAGTGATTGTAGGGGAAATAATGTTCTGGGTGGATATTATTATTAGTTTGTTTTGTATTACAGTAATGGCAAAAGGCTCCAATCATTGTTCAATGATAGGCACTGTATAAGCACTTATTACACAGACACTGCCTGCCCCAAAGAGCTTACAATATAGAAAAGAAGGTTACAACAGAACAAAATAGATGGATGAAACAAACTCATAGACTAAAGAGGTGGAGGACAAATTAACAGTAATTCCGACATATGTTAGGGTAATGAATTGTAGTCACTGCTTACCTCTTGCCCAATCACTGATCCTACTGTTATTTTGTATGGTTTTTTAACCAAAATAAAAAAGAGTAAGACACCTAGATTATTTTCTAGATGCCTTGGAGAAATCAAAACATCTACAATGTGTGGAGCAGTTTGATTTCCAGTTATGAAATGTGTATTTGGCTTGGAGCGCCTTGGAGTCTGAGTAAAGGTTAAAAATTCATAAATAATATTATTCCTGCAACTTTTGCAAAAATCTTTGAAAGACGAATTTAGCAATATGTGGCTTTTACGGGTATTGCATTAAACAGCAGGATTTCCATATGGCGTGAATCTGCTCGATTGTATTGAAAATGGGGACTTTGTTCCAAATTTCTATGCCATTCTGTCAGTGTGTCATGAGCTACCCACAAGCCTTTGCTACAAATGAATGTGCCAAGTAAAATAATCTTGAGTTTGCCTTCCAAAGGGAAAATACTGGTACTGAGGTTTGAAATTTCCTAGCCCCCAACTCCTGGAAACCTAGAGATTTGCAGCAAGTTCTTTTATCAACAAAGGGTTAAATGAAAATGTGTCATTTTCATACTAATAATGTGTTTTATATTGAAATTTGTTCTTCACATCTTTTCTTTTTAGTATAAGTGTTGGTGTGTATGAGTGATACGAGGATAAGTTTGCTAGGGCAATTACCCATTATTGTTGAGTAGCTGAGTAGTCCCTTGAGCAAACTCATGCATAATTTGTTTGTGCATAAGATACAGCAGAGCTGAGGCTGCAGTATCTTACATGCCCCAGCTTATGGGAAAATGTAAGTTTTTTTCTCACTATTATGCATTTCTTCCCCTATTGTTTGAACTCAGACCATCCTTCTTGCCCCCTTGATTCTGCACCCCATCATGGAGCAGGATTTTCATAATAAACAGGTGCAGGTCAAAAATACATTATACGAGGGAGGGGGGTGAGAACAGTGAATTTCTCCTACGAGATACATCACAATATCCATGTCCAAAAGCATCAATACAGCCCGTAAAATGAGTCCTACGCTAATTTATTCATGGTGTCTCATCCTCTCTGCATATCCTTGTTATCTAAGGAAAGCACTGTTGTCTGCAAAGTTGAGGTTACTTTTCTCAACACAAGTGTGAAATGGTCTTGGATTAGATAGTGATGATATATCAGACCAATCCTATGTCAAATAATTACCTGCTTTTTAAAAAAACTCTGACCTTTTGCTTTTTGACATCGCTACCCTCCCCTTACAACTCTCACTCCCTTATCTAAAACTCAGCACTTGCCCTTTTTCTTAGATAGCAGCCTCCCCACAACCTTCCCTTTTCTCACATTCTGTAGCAGTGAGTTCTCTTTTCAGCTATACATTGTTCTATAGATTCACCCTGAAGAAGAACCCTGTACAGACAGCAGAAATTGCCCATTTGAAATCTTGGATACCTTCTGCGAGCGGGGTGAATCACTATAGCCAAGTGTCCATCATGTGGACCTAAGGTTGGGATTACCGAGGCCAGAGTCACCTGTGAATGAAGGTGTTCAGCGATCTCACGTCCAGAATAGGGGGCTAGCCCCCTTTCTTTTGGGGAATAAGAGAATATGAGTAAAACCCCTTTCCTTCATGATCTGGAGGTACTTCTTCCACTGGTCTGAAATTCAGAAGTGATTGCCACTCCTGATGCAGCATGCACAAGTTGACATTCAGTGATTAGCAACTCAAAGTCCTCCCTGTTGTCTTGGGGAGTTGCAATTCAAAGAATCCTATTTTGCCAATAGGGCCTGTTAACTGGTGATTCTCATTTGGAGCCTTGATGTAGAATAATTTTTTCATCCAAGTAAATCTATGTCAGGAACTAGGTAGTGGGTGGTTTGACTTAGTGGTCAGATTCAGAGTCAGGAACCAGGCAAATGAACAGGTCTGGAGCAGGACAGGAACAAGACTGGGAACAAGGCAGGCAAAGGGGAGATCTCAGCTGCAAGCATAAGTGTTGAGCAACTGGTGACCTGTCACTGTAGATGAGCTTAAATGCGGACCTGTTGTCACCCTGCAGCCAATCGGGCAGGCCGGCCAAATCAGACGATTCTGTCACAGCCCTGCTGGGCTCATTAACTGGTCTGAGGGCTGAGCTTCCTAACCCCAGACCCCACTGAGGAACTCAAGCCCATAATTCCTGGCAACCTAGTTTTATGAGTTCCTAGTCTTTTGGTGTTGCTTTGTGTTGGCTCTGTCTTGACTTCTCATTCGCCTCAGTAACCACGAAAGACCTTAGTGTGGGATGCATATAAAAATTGTTTGAAGCCTGGAAGGCACTTGGTAGCAATAGTCTGCTCTTTTTGAGTTTGGTGCAAAAAAGCAAGCATCTGCCAGAGCAACTTTTCCAGCTTGAAAAGCCTGTTGTTGATGGGCACTGCAAAAAATCCCGGTCTGGAGATGTGCAGGATGTCTAGGAACCGGTGTAATTTTTCTTGGATCACCATGACTGGAGTCTCCAGTGTGTCAGCCATTTCATGTAACAAGACCTGGAACATCTCGTATCCTCTGTGCTCTAGATAGATGATGCAGGAACCACAGCCTCACCTGGAGATAATGATAATGATATGTGAGCCAGAATAGAGGATGATCTGCTTGTGGCCCCTCATCAGAGCCATGACCAATCTATTCAGCTGGCAGTAGACCAGCACAGTTCCAGCTGAAATCTGGGAGTGTCCTCAGACTGTGCTCTCTTTGGTACCACAGATATGCTTGGTAGCGGTCAATACTGTAGAATGCACCTTCACTACCACTAATCGTGGGGAGTCCAATACCAAAGAACCAGTAGGTCTTTCAGTGCCAGATAGGACTCTGATACCAAATACATTAGTGACAAAGACAGATGAGTAAATGGCATCGATACCGGGACATGAGTACAGGGAGGCCAGTACTACGGAATTCATGCAGTACCAAGGGAGCTGGTCTAGAGACACAGTGACTGGTGCCTGACTGGGTGCCAGAGGGATCCTTATGCTTTATGCTACTCTTTTCATTTGAGGCTCTACAGAATTTATGGCTCCTTGAGGAAGGGCGTGGTAAAGGAGACCTAGTTCTCTTCCCTCTGGTGACTCAGTAGGATGGTCTTTAGGATCAGGAACTTCATCTCCATGCACAGAGGAGCCAGCAGGAGAACTTTTAGATGACAAGTGCTTGGACGTTTCTGCCTCAGGTATCCCAGAGTCTAATAAGAGATGCATTGATTTCTCCAGAAGGAACACTTTCAACCCAGATTCCCAAGCTCTCCGGGTTCTCCAATATAAAGATTTACAGATGGCACATCTCTCAGGAATGTGCCCTTCACCCAGACACAGCACACATCATTGAGAAGCATTAAAGTCTTGCATGAAGGGCAATTTTAAAGTCTGTAGACTTGTGTTCACTCATAATGACTGATCCTGGTACTGGAGCTAAATCTCAGGGAAAATAAATAAGCACATTTCCTTCTAAATGAAGAAAGGAAAAGCTACCAAAAATCTCTACTAAACCTAATGACTAACTGCTAACTACCTACCTACTGACAGAGAATAGGAACAGTCTTGGAGTCTTGGGGAACAGGCCAGTCCTCGCTTATAGACAGCCCACCAACCTGAAGCAAATACTCACCAGAAACCACACACCACACAATAAAACACTAACCCAGGAACCAATTCTTGCAACGAAGTCCGTTGCCAACTCTGTCCACATATCTATTCAGGGGACACTATCATAGGACCTAATCACATCAGCCACACCATCAGAGGCTCGTTCACCTGCACATCTACCAATGTGATATATGCCATCATGTGCCAGCAATGCCCCTCTGCCATGTACATTGGCCAAGTCTCTATGCAAAAGAATAAATGGACACAAATCAGACACCAATAATTATAACATTCAAAAACCAGTCAGAGAACACTTCAACCTCCCTGGTCACTCAATTACAGACCTAAAAGTCGCAATTATTCAACAAAAAAAAACCCTTCAAAAACAGACTCCAATGAGAAACTGCAGAACTAGAATTAATTTGCAAACTGGACACCATTAAATTAGGCTTGAATAAAGACTGGGAGTGGATGAGTCATTACACAAACTAAAAACTATCTCCCCATGTTAATTTTCCCCCTACTGTTACTCACACCTTCTTGTCAACTGTTTGAAATGGGCCATCCTGATTATCACTATAAAAGTTTTTTTTTCTCCTGCTGATAATAGCCCACCTTAATCAATTAGTCTCATTAGAGTTGGTATGGCAACACCCATTTTTTCATGTTCTCTGTGAGTGTATATATATATACACACACACACACACACACACATCTTCCTACTGTATTTTCCACTGCATGCATCTGATGAAGTGGGCTTTAGCCCATGAAAGTGTATGCTCAAATAAATTTGTTAGTCTCTGAGGTGCCACAAGTACTCCTCGTTCTATTTGCAGATACAGACTAACAAGGCTACCACTGTGAACAGTGAGCAAAGACACTGCAAGTTCCAACTCGTAGGACTGGGCGGTGAGAAGGAACTGCAGGGTGGCTGAGGTTGTCTCTCTCCGTGGGGAGACATGAGGACACTCAGGGTGCAGGCATGGCCTCCAATGGACACTGCTGGACAAAAGAATCTGAGCCCAAGTACACTGGGCACATGCGCACCAACAGTGGAATATATATACACCTAGACAAGTCCTTGAAGAAGAACCGAGTTGTTATACAATATGAAGAAACAATTTGGTTACAGTTAGTATTAAAGGATTGATCCTGCACTATTGAAGTCAGTGGAAATTTTGTAAGTGATGACAATGGAAACTGGGCTAGGCCTTAGAGCTTGTTAGACATATGCTAGGAAAATACTCATTTAAAATGCTGTATATTAGTATTTATTTGCTATTTGTCTTCACTAGAATATAAGAAAGCATTTGAATATATACTTAGGAGGACGGATACCTTTAGCTTATCAGATAGTTATAGAATAGAGGTTATTGTGCATTGCAAAAAGATGACTCTGTAAAAACACAATAAAATTAAGATATAGTTGCTACTCCTTGGCTCAAAATCCTTTCCAGTAATTTATATTAACAATATAGCTTTAACACCAAATTTCTGTAACCAGAAGAGTAAAAGGAGCAATGATTCTAGACACTTTCAATGAGGAACCACTATTGGAAAAAATAGAATTTTATGGGGCGTGGAAGTTGTTCGGGTAACGATGGTTGAGTCCTTTTGGCTCTATTTTCCCTGAGAAAAACACAAGCTAAACCATATAATGGCATATCTGAACATGGAAAATTCCTCTGCTAAAAATATCCTGTGTAAAATCGTATGCAAATTAACAGCTGGGGTTTTCAACCATAAGGTATGAAAAGCTAGAAGGAGTTACTCTTGTACTGACCGGTTTTTGTTTTGTTTTGTTTTTTAAGCAAAACTCATAAGAACAAACAGGACACTTGGGATTCACTTGGAAAATATGACTTGCAATTAAGTCCTTGATCAATCAGTCCAGTGAAAGGAGCAGTATTCATTCTTTGAAAGTTAATTAGATACTAAGAGTGCTGCTCTGGAAAACTTTGAGAGTGGATAGTGTAAATCATCAATATGTCTCAACTCTGAATTTCCATTAATTATTAAGGATTTCTAGGCAAGCTAAGCTGATATTCTTGGATGCATACCTAAAAATTGTCCACCTATTAAAAAAAATAAACATTATAAGATAGGTTAGGCGGCCCAATGAGTGCCTTTAAAGGTCCCAACCACATCTCACTGATGTCAATGGAAAAATTCCCATAGTCTTCAGTGGGGTTTAGAGCAGGTCCAAAAAAGAGAAAAGGAAGGGGAGAGAGAGGAATGAAGGAGAAGGGAGACATTCTGCAGGGATTGGTTGGCTTTTTTGTTTTGGGGGAATAGGAAGGCAAGACTGAAGCTTTTTTCCAGCTTGGATTTTTATGTTAGAAAATTAGGCCTTGTCGACCCTGTTTTTTCCTGATTCTATGGACAAGTGAAGAACTGAATGGATTCTGACACAAGAGATGCCATACAAATGAAACCAGCTTGAGAGCTTGATCCAGTGTCCATGAAAGTCAATGGGAATCTTTCCACTGACTTCAATGTTTTTCAGATTGTGTCCTAAATAACAGAGGAAACTATTTAGTCAGACTGTTTAAAACCCTTTGGCTTGGCCTGATTGTTTTAACTCCTGTGTGATTCCAATTGCCCAATAAAAAATTGGAAGAAGAGCTGTTTCTGTATTAATTATTATTATTATTGTTAGATCCAACATTTCCAGCCCTTCCAGTTAAGGCTGAGAAAAGTTTCCCATGAGACTTCAAAAGAGTGCTACAGCAAAACCACGCAACACCAATTAGACATTCCTGATTTTCCTCAGGTAAATTACAAGCAGCAAAAAACAAACAAAAAAACAAACAGGCTTTGTACATTATAAAAAGGGGGTGGAGAAGGCCAAAGCTCATTTTTTGTTTCCTTTACAGGCCATCTTGCAACCTAGTCCATGGTGCGACCTCCTTTAGTTTTAAATAACTCTTAAGCTTGTTCTTTTGGTAGAAATGAAAAAAACCAAAGATCAGCTGTCTAAATGTTTGAAGGAAAAGAGAGAGAATGGCAGACTATAGATTTGTATACAAACCTTTAGAAGTGATGAAATGTACCCAAATAAAGCTTCGCAATTTTCTATTATTCAAAGCAAGATATTACAATATTTTGGACACTCAAGACTTTGAGCTGTTTGTTCATTTTCTTTCTTTATGCTTTTTTTCCCCCTGAGAAACCTAACAACTGAAATATAGCAACAGTGCAGAATATTTATCAGGGAAAACAAGCACTTAACAGAATTGCAACATTCCAGCTTCCACATTTTCAGAGAGAAAAAGCAATAGACAATGACTCAACAAGCTGCTGATACTGTATTTACTCCTTAGAATACTGGGACACAAGAGAAATTATTTGCTTTTAAAAAAGAAAATTAAGGATATAAGAATAAAAATGGTAAATCCAAGTTTTTCTTTCAAACTACACTCTTGAAGGGGCTCTAACCGCAGATCTACAAATCTTCACGTTCTCCCACTTCGATAATATTTGAAAATAAGGTCAATATTGAGAAGATCTTTCTAAGGAAAGAACTAGTTAAATTGAGTCTCAAGTATTCCAAATGTGGAGGGTATCCTTAGGCCCACAGGTACCACTTATATATCATTTTCCCACTACTTATTAGGGCTGTGCAAATTAGAATGCTACCTCACAGGACCAGGGCCAGAACAGAGACAGAGCTGACAGGAAATTAACCAGACAGTCCACTTCCTGCCTCTTTTGGGTCTGTGTTAACCCCTTCTGTGCTTTAACAGTGCAACTCCATAACAATCTCTAATATATTTTTTGTACCCAGCCTTCTGCCCCTTAGAGATTTAAATTATGGTAATTTACACACAACTACAACTCTGCCAACTTGCCAATATATAAGTTAAATCATTCACCTCACACATGATTTTTGATCCATGAAGTGCTATATAAGCATATTGTATTGTCTGTCACAACACAAAATAATTACAAAGCCTCTGCAACAGATTTCATGAGATTTACTCTAAAATCTTGAACAAGTAATAGTTTGTTCTTTTAAATTCCATACTTTACCAGGACTTGATCAATACAGATTGTGCTATTGTCTATGCAGGCGATAGTTTTCTGCAAATTTAGACAATTGGAATTTTTTACTACGATCATGTTAAGAAAAGAAAGTAGATGGTTCATTTATTTGGTACCACTGAAGGAACCAAAACATTGCTACATTTTATCCATTCACTGAAATTACTAATACCAACCAGCTGGTGGTAGAGAGTTGTTTTCAATGGGACTAGTCATGGTAGTAAAGTTAAGCATGTGTTTGCAGGATAGAGGCTGTAAAATATAAACTTAAACTGAGGGCATATTTTCAAACTCCAAAACTGACTCGGGTTTTCCTCTGTTGTTGAATTTGTAGTATATGCACCAGCAATAATTAACTGCATGGTGGAGTAGAATGTTATTTAGGCCCCAATCCTGCAAAGAAGTCTGCCTGCATGGAGCTCATTTAAGGATCAGGACCTAAGAATGCCTAAATGCAAGATTGAATAAATGAGATTTTTGAGAAGGCGAGGTTGCTTGGTGTGGACTAAACTGGGAGGTTGGTTAAGTCTGATAACAGAGGTATAGTAAACACTAGCTCCCTTACCAGGTTCTCATAATATGGTAAGGTCTATGCAAGCTTTAGTAGAACACATGCAATAATACAATAATCTCAAAGCTTCATTTACTATACAGTGAAATCAGATTTGACCAGTTTGCAGCAAAGGTTGAACAAGAATAACAACAGCCTAGAATCACTCAGCAAGTAGGAGAGAGAGGCTGGAAATAACTAGTGTGTAGAAGATAAAGGAGAATAACAGTGAGTAATATGCTGAATGTCATAATCAAGGCAAAGAATAATCACAACAATTCCTGGGCACCAGGATCGGTAGCTACTTTGCTGAACAGAATTAAGAAATCTGCAAACCTGTGATTCTCCCTCTGACACTCAATGGGATCAGAGTTGAGCTAATTGAACTCAGCTATGAAGTGGCTTTGTTTATTTTTTTAAAAAAGCTCATTGTGCTAGGTTGTAATAGTTTGTCTTAATAACTCAATATATATTTTTGGCTATATGGACATCAAAAGTAACTGTTTATATGTTAATGGGCCCAATCCTACTCCTTTTGAAGTCAATGGGTGTTTTGCCATTGACTTCAATGGAGAAATTGGACTCAGAATGTTATATATTTATACATTTATTTTTTAATGTTCTTGCTCTGCAGAGTTCTAAGTAAGTGAACATGACTTCTACCAGAATCAGTTAAGAAAAGGACAAGTTTAAGAAAAGGAGAGGATTGTAAATTTGCTTGTATTAAACAATATGAAGCAGTGTAAACCTACATCAGAGAATCTCATGCGCATAAGATTAAACATCAGACTGGCTCTTAGAAATGCATTTTTGTTTGTTGCCGTATTTTTCCTTTGTCCTACCTCTTCATCAGTAAGGAAGGTACACTTAATACAGATTAAGGGTCAGTGAAAGTGAAAGCAGTTTCCAGATGCAGGATTAAGGGTATGTCTTCACTGCAGAGTTAACTCGAGTTTCTACAGCTGGGTTTCTCCACTCAAGCTAGGGAGCTCAAGTGAGAGCATCCACACTGCAAAGGATAACTCACGCCATATTCTAGTTACTGCATCCTTACATGCTGAACAAAGCGAGGCGCTGAGCCTACTGGGGGGCACATTGCTTGCTTTTTAGCACTGCATGAGTGTGAGATGCTCTTTCAAATCTTTCAGAGGGTACTGCAGGAAAAGTTTTCTGTCTTTTTTGGGCACATGAGAGAAATGGTGTTAGACCAGCAGATCATTATAGTACAACTACTTCTGATTTTGTGTTTGCAGCCTGCATTCTGGTGCGAAGGCATAGACTCCGCTCAGAATGAATACCTGTGCCAAATGTTGGCATTAATGGAATTCTCATTTTGGGAACAGGAGGCAGATACAGGGCATGAGACATAGAGGAGGTCCTTTTGGCAGTGACTTCTTGCTCTCAGAAGGCGGCAGTGTGTTTTATCTAGGACAGTGATACTCAGCCCTCAGTGATTTAGGAGCCTAATTAGCAATCAATATTATCCAAAGGCACCACAGTAGTGTGACTACATTGTTCCATTTACTATTTTATACATACATACAAAGGGGAGCCAAAACTGGCCCTTGTGGAAGACCACTGCAGAGATGTTTAAGGCGACTGATCCCCTCCCCCCCCCCGCAATTTGCAGGATGATGTGTTAGTTACTAATAATTTCTTGGATGAAAAGCACCAACTGCCTACAAGGAATAACTTGCAGCAGCTTGACAGTCAGCCTGATATGCCACACAGTGTCACAGGCGTCCATTAGATCAATAAGAACCGCACTAACTTTCTTTCCTGACTCAAAAGTGTTTTCTAGGTCTTGAGTCAGACACAGTACGGGTGCATCGTCCTCACCTGAATCCAGCCAGAACTCAACAGGATTAGTCTATGAGCTTATAGGTAACATACTGTGGAGAAATTGGTTGGGTCTGTCGGTGGTTTTTCTGGCTTGGGAATACCTATGACATTTGCTCTGCACCACACTTTTGGGATACTGCAATCCTGGGTCTAACAATTCAGAAACGGAAGCAGCTAGCTTTCAATGTCTGGGCGAAAGTGAGAGCCACACTTGTGGATGTTATCTAGACCAAGAACCTTGTTAGGCTGAATCTGATGTATAGCCAGATGGAGCTCTTGATTAGTAAAAGGGGCCATCAGATTTGTGTCCACACTCGGAATCTGCAGTTTCTCAGCAACCATCATTTTAACTGCATCGTTGAAAACTTAGTCTGGGTTAGGCGCTCTGCTGTTGGCACCAACTGGGATGTGATGGAGTTTTCTGTGAATGGGTCTCTCTCTTGTCCAGACTAGAATTTCAGATCAATCTCTTAATAGTTTGACAGGCTTTGTGACTGGAATACATGACGTTCAGTTTGTAAACAGTTTCTTTCCATCACTCTTACTTGGTTTGGTCTGGAAGGTTAAGAGAGGTCTCTAATTTTGTCAAAAACCTCCTGTTAGTTCTTGGCAGATTTAAATTTGTGATATAGTCTGGTTGCATCAATGACTATACAGGAATGAATTGTTGATGAAATCCCCAAGGTATATATTTCTTTGTAGGAGCCAGAACTTTATCACAGAAAGCTTGGTGGATGGCACTAATGTTGTTCCAAATAGCTGATTCCAAGTCTTTATCCACAAGAGACTCCCAACACAGATCGGAACAGATCACACCTTGCTTTCTGGAAATTCCAATGAGGTTTGTGGAGGCTGCTTGTAATTGGAATTTGCATGACTGTTGTGATCACGCATGACCAATGCTGGGATTGAGGAAATATATTAAGCACTTTACACTTGATGACCATGGGAAGGTGTTGTTCAGTTGCAAAAGAGGTCAGGTCAGGAAAAGAACCTGAGGTCCATCCTTTGCTATTGAAAGTGGGTGGCTGCTAATGGTCATATAGAAGCTGCAGGTCCACCATAGACATCCATGCCTCTAGCCTTACTCCATCCACATCATCATCAGGGTAGCTCCAATGGGAATGGCATGAATTAAAATCTCCACAGTAGAGTGAAGGTCCTGAGAAGATGGGTAAGACAAGAGTTGGCCAGTTGGGAGATGAAGTTTTGTAGATATTGATAAGTCATTTGCTTCACTTATATAGCCTGTCATTTGATGACATCATTTGGTCCTGATGATGAGACTGACATAGGATGCCGTCCTGTATTGCCACTCCCCTGGCTCATGAAGCCCTGTAAGATAAAGGTTTAATTATACACTGAGCAAATGCAGGAGAGTGGTGGACTGTGTCTTTGGCTAAATGGCACTCCCCACAAACCTGTTTGGACTGCAGCTTGTATAATGCCATTCATGTTCTTGTGGCTGAAAAGTCGAAATCTCAAAAATATTAATGAATTGCTAATCTGAAAAACAGTTTAGATCAGGTCAACCAAACCTTTCATTTTTATAATTTTGAAATGTTTCATTCCTATTTTTACCTTTCTATATTTATTTTTACTTTTCTATTATAAATTAGCTAAAAATTTAAATGAAAGTTGTTTCTAACTGAAAAAAAAACGTATTTAAATAATGTTAAAATGGGAGTTTTGACAATTTTGTAACTTTTTTTAAAAAAATTTTGAATGGGAAAATTAATCAAAACTGACCCTTTCCTACAAATAATTTTAGTTGTGATGAATTGGCATTTCTGAGGGGGGAAAAACGTGTTGTCAATTAATTCCCAAGCAATTCTAGTAAGTGCACAAGCAGTGCAGTACCATGCCACAGTACTGGAAGTGGACATCATTAGAGTAACTGTTGCCCCTCCACCACAACTGCACAGGGTTGGAATGAAGAACAGGGTACAGTTGACCATGTGCAAATCCATCCATGGACTGGCTAACGTCCCACCCCAAGGTTATTGGTTTCAGGATGTGGTAATGTGGAGGGGATGTCATGATAGGAGGCTTGGGTGGAACCTACGCTGGGGCCGGACCTGGACTGATCTTGGAACTTCTGGCCATCAGCCTCAGCATGTGCTAAAACAGGTCACTCTGCTGCTGGTGGTCCTGGTCCCTCATGGGCAATGCAGTTTGCAACTATTCTCTGCTCCCTCTCCAGCATCTTCTCAGCTGCAGCTTTGTTTTGCCTGACTTGCGCCATCATCTCTTTCTGCAGATCAAAGAGGCAGTCTGACCTACTGATGAAATCCCAATGCATTGCCATCAACACATCATCCCTTCCTTCTGCTTCGGAAGTGCTGGACCCTGGTGCTGATTGTCAGTAATCTCCTAGGTGGGTGCCTGGCCTGCACTGGGGCAGATGGCCCTGAAAAGCAATGAAATACTTATTCTCCCCAATCCCCGGAGAGAAAAATAATATTCCTTCCTTTCCATTTTCTGCACCACACCAAAGGAAAAATTGCAACTTTTATCTCCTTGGCATTCATTCTCCACCATCTCTGCATTTCTCTGTTCTAAAGCTGCTTCAGACTTCACAGGGATGCTAGGCTTGTATTAATAATCCTTGGTTTTCACACATGCAACAATGTGTGCCGCAATAAAGCAATGTTTGCATGTTTAAAATGTATTAAAAAATCTTGCATTGCCCTTGCCAGGGGAAGGAGGAGTTTTGGGGATCAGGGAAGAAGGCAATTGTCAGTAATGCCTCCTAGTAGTCAGGCCTAGTGTTTGGAGCGGAGGTCAAAGCTAGACATTGGGCTGGGACTGGGCCAAGGGTGGTGCTGGACTCGAGATCCAGAGAACTGAAATCAGAGTCTATAGTCAAGCCAGAATCAATACCGTCGCTGGAATCTGGACACAAGGCTGGAGTCAAAGTCGAGTGGTCCAGGGGCAAACTAAGTCAGTATCATAGCCAGGGTCCATATAAAGGCCAAAGGTCAAAGCCAGTTACTCAGAGTCTGAGGTCCATAACAAGGTTGGCACAAGGTCAGAATAGGGCAAAGACAAGACTGGAACAGGACTCAGGCCACAGTGGGGCAGGAACAGGGTCAAGAGCAGGCTGGGAGTTTTGAGAGTCTGATACACTGCAAGGCAGCAGGTTAGTGCTGCTGCACAGGCTGATTTGCAGCTCTGGCGGAGTTGGAGAAATGCCTGACCCAGGTTCTGCTTAGGGATAGGCTGGTGTCGCATGCCTGGAGGCTGAGTCACAGCAGGCTCTGTGGGAAGGGTAAGCCAGTGCAGCTGTGTGGTCGCCATATGCCTGGAGTGATGACTCACTGTTGGAAGGGCACCTATTGAGGCTCTTCTCCTGACTCTTCTCCAGTCCAGTGGATCCCTTCCTGAGGTTGCTTCACAGACATAGCATCATAAGGCTTTTGATTTCTGGTCCTAAACCCAACATTGTAGGTTTGGTGGCCTCATGTCACAGGTCTGCCATAACTTTGGTGTCAGCCTCAGGCCTGTTAGCTGTATGATGGGAGGACATTCTCCTAGATGCCCTTTGATCTGACAAGCGCAATACAACTGCTGTAAAAAATTCTACCGGTATAGAGAGCCACAGGCCAAAGCAGGCTTTTCATACTGGCTGGAGGTCATTTCTGGTCCAGAACCAGTGAGTAGGTAGGTAGACAGACAGAACAAAGACTTCAGGGGGAGTTTTGGGAAGGCATCAAGGGATTATCAGCACACAAATGGACTCTAGCTGCATCTAGGCAGCTAGCAGTAGTTTGAGCATTAGAAGGACTCCAATTTCAACCTTGACCCACTGACAGTTCAACCGGCTGAAATTTAAAACATCACCACACTCAAGCTAGAGGTTTTTATATGTGAATGGGAGTCAGATTAGACCCAACACTCAAGTTATAACTTGAGTTAACTTTGCAGTATAGACAAGGCCATAGGAGTACATTTTCCGTGCCTAAGTTGTCCATCGTAGCTACTTCCATACACTTTTTACTTCTACTTCTTATGTAGATTACTACTGAGATATTCCTTTCTTGAAACTTCTATGTGTTCTAATCAATACTTTAAAAGGTTGTGTATCTTGTGTGTGTGTTCTCTGGGGTACTTTCAAAAATTTTTTAATATCACTGTATGTGTTCTGAATACCTCAGTGTTGATTCAGAACATGAATCCATGTTTCATATGGCAAGTTACCATGTTCCCTGTTCTATCTTTAAATCCATATAAACAGTTTCCCACTGCCATACATCATGTTGTCCTTCTTAAAGTCTGATAAACCACATGTATCATTTAAACAAAATCTCATAACCAAGGAGAGAGGCAAAAAACACTCAAAAATATACTGAGTATATTGAAATACAGCATAATGTTCAATGCGTGCAAACTAATATAGTGTGTGGGAGAGAGAAAAACTTTGTAAGGTGGATCCAGCAACCTTTTAAAAGAAGTTCTAACATCGCCATTGTTTGCAGCCACCTTTGACCTTTGTCAGAGAGAGAACCTTTGGGCCAGAGAAATGCCTTCCTTTGTTCCATTAGTTTCCATGGAGGTTTGACAGAGATATAAACTTTTGATAATTCCCTTCTGTCACTTTCATGGTCAGCAAAATATTGGCAGCATGTCAAAATAATAACTCAACATGAACACGCGAATGAGCTGGCCCCATGCCTCCATCAATGCATCAGCAGCACACACTGCACTGGGAGCAAATAGCCTTTCTGGAAGTGGGGGGAACAGAGTCAGACCAGGCCCTCAACTTGAGACCAGCATATGGCAGGAGTCCTGTGGAAAAGACTATAGGCGCTCATATAATTTAAAAACTGTAGTATAATGCGTACGCACAATGGAGCAGACATAAGGTTGCTTGGGCAACCTAATTTTGGCATTTCCTACTTTCAAGTGCTTGACTTTGCAATCTAAATGTTCTTTTGGTTTTGTTTTATACAATATAGTTTAAATTAGAGAGAAAGCAAAGGGAAAGAGCTACATTTACATGTAGCTATAAATGACACCTTTTTCCAAAGGAAGAAAGCAGTTCTTTATGCAACTTGGGGTTAGAAATGCGGACATTGGTCACCCATCTTTGTGAACTGCCTGCATGCTCATAGGAAGGACCACTGGCTGACACAGCCCCCAGTGGAAGTTAGAGCACCCTCAGGACTATTCCAACTTTAATCAAGTATAATGGCTCCCCAGAATGCATCATATTCTGGTTCCAGTCCTTCTTGGCCCTGACACACCTGCTCCCTGCCCCTGGAACACCCCTTGTGGCAGGGATACCAGAAGTGGCCAAACCATGGAGTTTTAGGCTGGGGCCATGAGGCAAGAGTTTAGTCTCCTTGATATCACTGAAACGTTCTGAGAACTGATGACGTCTTCCATTATCTACCTATAGAAGTCAAAGACCTAGAGTTGGTAACAAATATTTTCATCTTTGGTGCATGCTTTTTCTATACAGCTCTTGAATTTTGTTTTTTGCAGAAACTTTGGACAATTGTGGTTCATATTCATGGAAGAAATCCTTTCCCAAAATCATCAAAAACCTAAAAAAATGAGCCACTTTACAGAAACTAACAAAAATGTACATTTGGTACCATTGCCACCTATAGCACACATTTTTTCTTCCATACAGCTCTAGTTGGTTTTATTTTTGACAAAGGCTGATAGTTATGTAAAATTATTTTGTTTTGTATTAATTGTATTTTTATGTCTCATGGTTGTTTTTGAAGTATGCAGCATCATACATTGAATCAGAAAATTCTGGTCTTTCATCTACACTCCAGAGAATGAGCTGAACTTTTTTAAAAAAAATATTCTATAGCATTTGAGAATAAATGGTCCTAGTTTAAAGCTACAGACCCCCACACAGTTTTTGTGTTTTCCATTAATTTGGGGTTGTATTGGTATTCTGTTCCAATTAGTCGCTGTTAGTGCTTCAAAGCTTTATCTTATCTGCAGATAACATTAGAGATGAGAGCTTCCAGTTTTAAATTTGGTTTGTAGTTATTTTAAAGATGCAAAGGCATCATTTGTGAATAGCTGATCAAATGTTAGAATAAATACCTATTCTGGGATCCAAAAGGACCAGAAAACTATTTCCCTTTTTGAAGTTCAGTTTCATTTAAACACTGGGCCTGATTTTCAGAAGTGCTGAATTCCCACAGCTCCTGTTGACTTCAGCTGGTGTTGTAGGAGCTCCGTAGCACTGCAATCAAGCCATGTTTCTTTAAGGATGACTGGTGGAAAGTAGTTTATATAGAAGTGCAAAAAAACAGGGGAAACTAACACCTGAAAGGGCAGGCAGAGTTTGCGGGTGGGTAGGGCACTGGACTGTGGGTTAGGACACCTAAGTTTCATTCCCATCTTGGCCACTGATCTGCTGTGTAACTTTGGGCAAATTGTTTCACATTTCTAAGCCTCTGTTTTCCCTCCTACCCTTTGTCTGTCATCTATACAGATAGGGAAAATGTTTAGGTCTGGTTTTCTTCCAGTTTAAAATCACAGTACTTTCATTGGAACTAAGACCTAGGGTATATCTTCACTTCAAGTTATCTACACTCCAGCTAATTCCTCTTGTTAGCCTAGCTCGAATGAAAGCAGCCACACTGCAAAACAACACTCAAACTGACTGGATTAGCATCACAGACAGCTGCGTCCCCACTGCATTGCTAACTTGAACAGCCATATTCCAGCTTCAACCCATACCCTTATATAGGCCAGTTAGCTTGGGTTTACAGTGCCACCTAACTCAAGCTGGAGATTTTTGTGTTTGGACAGAAGTCGGATTGGGGGCAACACTCGTGTTACACCTCCAGCTCACATTGCAGTAAAGAGAAGCCCATTGAGGTTAATTAGCCAGGAAGGAGATGGCTGGAAAATATAGCTGAAATAGACTGTGTTAGGAGAGAGGAAGAATGAGAAGGCCAGATAACAGAGAGAGTAAGAAAGAACTAACACCTGAAAGGGCAGGCAGAGTTTGCGGGTGGGTAGGGCACTGGACTGTGGGTTAGGACACCTAAGTTTCATTCCCATCTTGGCCACTGATCTGCTGTGTAACTTTGGGCAAATTGTTTCACATTTCTAAGCCTCTGTTTTCCCTCCTACCCTTTGTCTGTCATCTATACAGATTGCACACTGGTTGGGACAGGGAGCTCTCTCTTACTTTGTGTAACTACAACACCCAGCACAGTTGGGCCCTGATATCATTTGAACCACAGGCACCAACTGAGAAGTAATAAAGGAAAAAAGGACTTGGCGGCAAAGAAAACAAGGCTTAGCACCTGAAAAGACATTCTGCTCTCACAATTACCATTGCTTCTTGGGACACAAATGTTTAGTTTGCGTCAAGCTGGGGTGTGAATCTACCCCATACTAACCTGCTGTACACTAACTGTCCATGTGGACCCTACTGACGTACACTAACAGTTCTCTAGTAGTGCACTTTGCTCTCCCCTGCCTTCAAATGGGAGTAGATCAAAGCGCACTACAGAATTGTTAGTGCGTGTCACGCGGACACTCACTACGCAGCAGGCTAGTGCAGGGTAGATTTGTATCCCAGCTTGCTGTAAACAAGCTGTTCATGTAGCCAAGCCATTGGTATTTTTCTTTTTAATTTTACAGTGGGAATATGGGAGTATTTGGAGTATTTTTCTCCTACTGCTTCCTCTATGACATTAGTAACCTCTGGCTACACTTCTACTGCAAACCCCTATAATCGTCTATTCCCCATCTCCCCCTCTTTAAACACAGTGCCACACATCACAAGTCTGCTGTGCCAGTGAGTAACAAAGTAAAACAAAGTTCCACAGCTCGCAGTGTGGTACACAGAGTTTCTGCAAAACTCATTAGCTTTCTGAAGTTCTGCAAAGTCTTTATTTTCTTTGTACTGCTCAGAGTGGTTGCAATATATAGAACATTTGTTTGATATCTCAAATTTGAGGAGGTCCATATAAACAAGCTATTTTGCATTTGAAACATTCACAAGACTGGACGGTGTGGCTGAAAAGATCACACATGGTACATGAAGTCACCAGAATAATTTGGCGGTACATTTTTATATTCCCTCAATTTAATATTCTACCTACAGAAGTGTGATCAAGAAGAGAGTCCTTATCTCTGACAGGACACATCCCATTATACGTTATTATTGGAAATGATCATGGAAAAAAAAGAAGCAGAGGAATGGAGCTTCTTGTGCAAATTTACTGTAGCGTGGGATTTTCCAAAGCTACAAAGCACCACTTGCCAGAACACATTGAGCTGACTACATGCTGTCAGTATAAGGCAAAAGAGAAATATAACTGCTGGACCGAATGCTGTGCTTTGGACGTTTCATGTGGTTGTTCATGCAAATGTCCTCATTTACCATGACCTCTCTCGGAAATGAAACCACTAGGGATATACTTCATATATTCAGATAAAAGTCACTTAAGACACAGAAATATAATGTTGACCTCTGTGCCATCTGAATATACCTAGGACTTTCTTAGATCTTTATTCCTCACTTTAGATTCAGAGACTGAACATGGTCCTGGACTCTTGACCTAACACTAAGGCCTGGTCTACACTGGGGGGGGAGAGGGGGGGGCCGGGAAGGATCGATCTAAGTTACGCAACTTCAGCTACGTGAATAAGTCGATGTACTTAGGCCAGGTCTACAATGGCAGGGGGGGATCAACCTAAGATATGTAACTTCAGCTACGAGAATAGTGTAGTTGAAGTCAACGTATCCTAGGTTGACTTACCTAGTGTCTTCATGGCGCGGGATTGACTCCGCTTCCGCCTTTCACTACGGTGGAGTACAGGAGTCGATGGCAGAGCGATCAGGGATCGATTTATCGGGTAGTGTAGACATACCCTTAGATCTACTCACCGCGGTGTCTTCACTGCGGTAGGTCAACTCCTACACTTCTCGCTCGTCTTCACTTGACGTGATAAATCGACCCTCGCTGGATGGATCGCTCTGGAGGTAAGTGTAGACATGCCCTAAGCATGCAAAGCAATCCTGACAGTTTGGAGATTTGCTAGGACTGGGATTTAGATGAATTTTTTCTCTGGATTTGATGGATATTACAAGCTGTTAAAGGATCCTTTTCTATGAAGTCCTTGAATGCATTCCTAGTTGCACAGACCAGAAAAATAAACTCTTTTATACGCCTAAATTTCAACAAGCATTTGATGCAGTACATTTATCTGGCAACAGATTGATATCACATCTATTTTGGCATGATGATTTTTTTTTATCCTCCATATAAATGCCCTATTTCACAATCTGGAAGAAAAGGAACAAGTGATGGCCCATAGCCATTTAATAGCTATAAAATAAAACCTATAAAATAAAAATAAAATGAATTATGAACCCATAAACTAAAGTTCGGTTGCTTAAAATGGGCCATGGCTTTAAAAATTCAATTACCATTTTAATACAAACAAGTTTACTCAATATATTAACTACCTTCTTGCATAATGTTATTTTTTTCTCCCCTTCAAAGCCTAACACTGCCGAGAATGCATGACAGCGGCCTTTCCTCTAGCTTTTTTAAGACTGATTAGGAAATAAAAATATTGATGCATTCATCCAAAATAATTAAATGATGCCAAAAATAGCACACAGGAACATGTCTCAGTTGAAAACTAGTTGACCAAGATAATAAAAGTTTTCAGTTAATGTTCCTGAATAGAAAACATACTAGGACCATTCATTGAAAGTCAGCAATGGAGACCATTTTGATCAGGAAATTCTTCTGACCTTCTTCTGAACCAGTTTGGAGGTTCCTTCTTTTGCTTCATATTAAACCATAACATAAGTTTCGTGTCCTACATATATTGCTTTATTATTTTGAAAGGGATCCTATAACCATCTTTATTTAGAAGATCAGAGGAGAATCTTTTCTTTCTTCGGTTATAGAGCACATGCCCCAATTTATTTAATCATTTTTTGACAAACAGAATCCTTACAGGTGTGCAGGGAGACATTTACCAATGGAATGTCGATGACTGGCAACACTACATATATTTTTTTGGATTCCAGAAGATGACTCCTTCCAGGAACACTTTTGAGGTGTGGTAGTTCTGGGGGTTGTTTTGGCTTTAGGGACCTTGAGAAAATCCCTGGAACAAAGCAGGGTCTGAATGGATACATCTAAATGGGTCTGTTTCTGATATATTTTAAATCAACCAATCTCTTCATTTGACATGGTACTTCCTGATAGTATACTAGCACTGGCCCTGATCTTACAATCAGATCTATGTAGGCATACCTGTGCAAGTCCAATTGATTTCAGTGGAACTCTACACAGACACGGGAGTCTGCTTGCAACAATGTGGATCCAATTGTGGTATCAGCATCGCTGTTTGTAGATTCCAAGCACTTGCCTCTCTTCCTTACCCAAAGTCACAAGTGTAACCACATGAAAAAGATATGTGTGTGTTGAAGGGGGAAGCCAGGGGGTGAGAACACTTGACTCCTGAAGTTCCACCCAGAATATTAAAATGTGAGTGTGGACATACTCCTTTATATCTCCCTGCCACCCAACCAGTGGTTGCAGTCATTCCCAAATTACCCTGTTTAAATTACGTTTTTTAAACCAATACAAGCCTCATTCTTGCATCATGGTGATATATAATAAAAGCCTAATATGCATTTCACAATTAGCCAGGATAGTAGAAGAATCTCAGTCATGTTGGCACCGGAGATTTAAAAAGAGAAAGAAACAATATTTTTTCCCTGTGAGAAAGAATGACATGTGATGGGAGAGGAGAGGAAGATATTGTCATAACAAAGGGAATGTGTTATTATTTATTGGCCACACTTAAGCACTGGGATCTTGGATTACAGTATCTAGTTACAAATACTGCTTGAAATTTTGTAAATATTGCAAAAAGGTAAGATAAATGGGTAACTCTGAATTTATTCCACAATTAATATTTTCAAAATTCAGCTCTGGAAATGAGTGGCTTTTTCTTTCTTGCTGCATATTACACATCTTTTTGGAAACAAGATCTTGTGAGCTTCTGAGCACCCTCAAATCCCACTAGCATTGGGCTTGATCCTGCTTCCAGTAATGTCAATGGAGTTTTGCCAATGACTCTGATGAGAGCATTATACAGCCCATTAATGAAAGCATACAGCACCTCACAAGATCAGGCCAGAGAGAGACAATAGCTCTGAACCTATAAGGCGCTGACTGTAAGCTCTTTGGGACAGAGACTGTCCCTGATTGAGGCCCTACTGCAGTACAATTAATAATTATAAATAAATCCTACTTAATTCAGGCCTGCTCCCTTTGGCACCCTTCACTACAATGGCCCACTAAACTCACTGGGAGTTTGAAAGAGCATGGCACTTCACAGGATTAGGTTACATCTCTCCTAAAGGGGCACTTCTGGACTCGTTTGCACACATCCATTATTATTTTAATTTGCATTTAGCCAAAACATTCTGGTACGTTTATCTGATTTGTCGCTATTAATTTCCCGGCTCTTTTCCCTTCTTTTACAGAGTCACTGAGTTATGAACTGCAACACAAATGTGTTTCAAAACAGTTCTTGGTTTGTAAAGATGATGTTTTTATGCAACTCTGATAGGGTTGGGATGTTGTTCTCCCCCATCCCCCACCCCCAATTCTCCACATTTGATAGTACATGAAAAAAAAAACCAAAACCAACCCAGCAGTAAGTTGGCTGATTCTGGCAGCAAGACAAATCCAGCACCACACGTCAGGGAGGAAGAGAGCGCATTGCTCATCCTTTCAGTTTTGTCTGTGTAAGGGAATGCTGGACATCAACAGACAACAAAGGAGGCTGCAGGAAGAACTGCTGAACTGCTTCCAAACCCCACGACTTTTACCTCTTCTGGTTGGAATATACAGGTAAAAATATTGAAATGCTTTAGATAACTGGACTTAATGAATAAAAAAGCAGTTAGAAGAAGACTGGCCAGCCTAATGTTATTCCTAGCAAACGATGGAAGTAAACTACAATGTACGGTCTAATAGTTACTGTATATATAATACCCTCAGGTACTGTAACTTTGCATGCTTTGGGTTGGATGATTCTCGTTAGAGCAAACAAATTGCTGAAAGTGATAGTAAAGATTTTATTGGTTACACTTTGCTAAAGTTACCTTTATAAATACTTTATTGTTATTTATTTAATTATCGCTTACTTTGATAGCATTCTTTATAACTGCATTAAATAGGCAGAGTGGATATTTTTAGCCGTAGTGTATCTATGCAATGTGTTATAATGTACTTGTATTACCACCATGTTAAGAATGTATTATTAATGCATTTCATAATATAATTTATAGTAATATTACTGAAGACTGCATCTACAATCAGCAATCATTTAATATTGATTTAGAAACACTATATGAGTGTATTGTGTGAGAGATTATACAGTATATCAGGGATCAGAAAAAAATAGTATATGTATTCACAGTTCATTGCATGATATCAGCAATCTAAGAAGAGAATACACTTCTTCTTTGGAACCTTGGTTTAAAGAGGAACTTTTGACATCCCCAAATTCTTTTCTCCCAAATAGATGTCAGAAGACAAGACAGACAAGGTAAAAATCAGAGCAACTGAAAGCTTTCAAAATGACAAGCAAAATATCCCTTGGTTGAATGAAGGTAGGTTGCACTGTTATTTATTACAATTTCTATTTATATTCAGATATAATTCTTTTGGTTTATTAAAACTTATTGCAGCAGAAAGACAAAAGAATACTTCAATAGGGCCCAGCTTTCATCCTGAGAGTCCTCTAGCTGGAAGTACGTGCAAGTGATTTTGTTGTGTCTTCCAGATGGCCTAAGTTTCAGAATTTAGAGCTGCTCAATGGTTTGAGCTTGCAATCATAGGGGAAGCGTTATTATTATTAATTAATTATTATATTGTTTATTAATTATAAATAATAATATTTTATTATTATAAACCTGCTACGTCCACAAAGCATTATGGACCAAACCCAAAGCTCCTTTCCAAGGTTTTACTAACTCAAAATACGAGTGAAGTGAATCAAAGTTTGTACGGGTTACACAGAGATGGGTAACAAGTAAGTACCTGGGAGTTTGGCCCTATATTATCTATGTTAGGGGAAGACAATATTATAATTTACTTCCAATATCCATCCGTTAGCATTGTTTTCTTTTTGTGCGTAAGGAAGATGACCAAATGTTAAGAAAAGTGAAGAGAAGTACCACAGTAGGAGACTGCTAATCATTATTAAAAGCATTCAGATTTTATCAAGTATAAGATTTGTTTAAAAGCATTTAAGAGGGAAAATACATATAAGGTTATGTTATTTATTTCATAATTGCACATAGCTACAATTGTAAAGATGGAAGTTTCTTCAGTATTTTACACTCTAAAATTTGATCTTCCAGGTTAATGCATAACAAATTACAAGATATAAACAGACACAAAGACTTTGATTAGTGGAGTCACTGTATGATACTTCACAATACTTCACATAGTGTATATATGATAACAGTGCACCAAAGAGTGGAGATTCTAAAGGTAAAACATTACAAGATTTATGAAATGCATTTCTCACATACCCCATGCTCAGGAGTGCGTTATGGCTTGTATTATATAAAATGACTTTTTAGTCTAACAATTTTTAAGAGGGGTAAAAAGGAGTGATCTGTTATTTTTAAATACTAGATGCATAGGTTTGCAAGAAAGAAGAGCTCATTTATATTAATTATTATATTATAATCTAGAAAATTATATTTATGTTATTCCTACTGTATGTTAACTGAGTTTTAAGGTCTAGTCATTGGGAGTAATTGGCCCTGCAATTAAACAGAACAGATTTGAGTTTTTTCTTGTTTCTCACTCCCTGTGCTGATAGGATCATTGTAGAGGTGGCACTTCCAAAGAATGAAAATCATAGCATTGGGCAAAACTGATTGGGCAACAGAGGTTCTCTTTTTGGTTGAACAGTAACAACTTCCTTCCTTCTGCACACAAATCCAGTGTCGGGGGAACTCTGTGTATGCAAGGTTTGCAGGATGAGAGTCACAGAAGGCAATAGTTCCGATAGAGACAACCAAAGAAGTTTCTGATGCAACAAGACAATGTTGCACTAGCACTTGTAACATCAAAACTACAACTGAATGAGACCAAATCCATTCCAGCATAACACACAATTTGACATGATGCAAAAGGTGCATCATTCTCACCATTTTATTGATGAGGAGACTAAAGCACAGGGAAGTTAAGAGACTAGCCTAACATCATAGAAAGACTCCAGGGGGGTGGGTGGGAGTTTGGATCTCCTGACCCTAATCATATCCATTTGTCGGCATGGGCTCAAATAGGATATAGCTTTTTTGTGTCTCTTAGATCCGCAGATCCTTGCATTATAGGCTGATGACTCTCATCAACAGTATTTTTCAAACTAACTTGGTACCCTTTTTTGAAGCAGTTTCAAGTTTGGCTGATAAAGGTGTTGAAATAATATACTTAGACTTCCTTCAAAGACATTTGACTTGGTTGGTGTAACATGATATTTTGATTAAAAAACTAGAATGATATAAAATTAACGTAGCACAAAGTTATTATTATTATTTATAATTTTTATAATTATTATTTATATTATTAATAATTGTTATTAAATGGATTAAAAATTGGCTAAGCAATAGGTCTTCTAACTGTAAACAGGGAATCATCATCGAGCAAGTGTATTTCTAGTTGGGTTACACAGGGATTGGTTCTTGGTCCTACGCTATTTAACATTTTTATCAATGACCTGGAAGAAAACAAAGTCATCATTGATAAAGTTTGCAGATGACACAAACATTGGTGGAGTTCAATAATGAAGAGGATAGGTCAAAAAGATGCAGTGACCTGGACTCCTTGGCAAGCAGGGTGCAAGCAAATAATATGTGTTTAATATGGTGAATGTAAATGTAAACATCTAGGAGCAAAGAATATAGGTCATACTTACAGGGTGATGGACTCTGTCCTGAGAAGCGTTACTCTGAAAAAGATTTGGGGGACATGATGCATAATCAGCTGACCATGAGGTCCCAGTGCAATGCTGAGGCCAAAAGGGCTAATATGATGTTTGGATGCATAAACAGGGAAATCTCAAGTAGGAGCAGATAGGCTAATTTGGAACTTCTGTATTTGGAACTGGTGTGACCACTGCTGGAATACTGTGTCCAGTTCTGGGGTCTACAATTCAAGAAGGATGTTGATAAATTGGAGAGGGTTCAGAGAAGAGCCACAAGAAGGATTACAGCAAATTCTTTCCCAGGTATCTGCCTGGTGGTCTTGCCCACATGCTCAGGATCTAATTGATCACCATGGGGGTAGGAAGGAATTTTCCCCTGGGCCAGATTGGCAGAGACCCTGGGTTTTTTTCACCTTCCTCTGCAGCATGGGGCACAGGTCACGTGCAGGTTTAAACTAGTGTAAATGGTGAATTCTCTGTAACTTGAAGTCTTTAAACCATGCGTTGAGGATTGAAGTAAGTCAGTCAGAGGTTAGGAGTCTATTTTAGGAGTGGGTGGGTGAGGTTCTCGGGTCTGCAATGTGCAGGAAGTCAGACTAGATGATCACGATGGTCCCTTCTGACCTTAAAGTCTATGAGAATGATTAAAGGATTAGAAAACATGCCTTATGATAGACTCAAGGAGCTCTATTTTCTTAGCTTAACGAACTGGTTAAGAGGTGATGGATTACAGTCTATATGTATCTATATGGGGAACAGGCTCTTCAGTCTAGCAGAGAAAGTTATAACAAGATCCAATGGCTGGAAGCTGGAGCTAGACAAATTCAGACTGGAAATAATGCATGCATTAGTTAACCATTGGACCAATTTACCAAGGGTCAGGGTGGATTCTCCATCACTGGCAACTGTTAAATCAAGATTGGCTCTTTTTCTAAAAGATATGCTTTAAGAAATATTTTGGGGAAGTTCTGTGTTATATAGGTAGACTGGATGATTACAATGGTTCCTTCTGGCCTTGGAATCTATGAATCTGTTTCATTATGTATCTACTTCATTCTCTTGAGGAGTGTGTTTCAGGGATGCCTGATTGATGAAATGATAGGTAGAGCCAGGGTCCTATGTTTCATTAGCATTAATAATATTTTTCTCAGGTTATCAGGCGCTTCTGGAGGCTAAGAGCCAAATTCTACTCACTGATGACAATTTATTGTGGAGGGTAACTGAGAGTAGAATTGGGCCCTGAAAGTTTTTCACGGTGGCTGAGTTAATAAATGGTTGTGACATTTCTTGGAAGAGATAGACATTTTTATTTTTCTGTTATTTCTATTGATTTTGTATGTTTTATTAATAGTTTTTACATTTTTGTGTGTGTGCAAACATTATTTTAAATACTTGTGTACCGCTTCCGATTTTCAAGCTAGGAGCAAACCAAACATTCTGCAGCAGTAGCTCGACTTCTATGTTTAAACATTTTAAAAATAATAACATAGCTTTCAGCCATCCCAATAAACAAAGAGTTTTCTTTAGGCAGAGTAAAAGCTGTATGTTCTTTTAGCATTCACTTTTAAAGACAAGTTATTTTTATTCATGGTTTTGTATTGATTATTTGTTCCTTCTGAAAAAACAATCATGAACCACATAGTAGCAGAAATATGCATAGGAAATATAGTATAGAATTTGATTTTATATAGTGTCTGTCATACTCTAGGTTTCCCAAAGTGCTCTATAAAGTAATAACTTACGTATTGTAGTGCAGTGACTCTGTATGCAAATGAAAGACCCATCATGTGCTCATCGGCCTTGAATATAAGAACCTGGTTAACTGACAGAGGAAACGTTGACCCGAATATCAACTCTTTATTTATTCTCTACTTTTTTGGAAGGGATATTGAACTTCCACCTCATCAGCACTAGCTGAAAGGACCTTAGTGTTACATTAGTTCCAAAGTATGGCACTGCTAACAGGAGGCTTTTTGACTCTGTATTATAGTGTTAGCATTGGGTAAGAGTCAAAGCTCTATACTGAGGGTGAAACCTCTGGCCACAAAAGCAAGAGAGCCATCAAATGGGCTTAATGGCATTATAAAAATATATTATGTTCATTTGATTAACACAGTCAGCCGACCTGCAGATCTTGGCTCACCAGTGAAAACTTTGACTGTATTGTTACGTTTTAACCCTTTCCCTCCTGCTTTGGTGGTTGCTATTGTACAAGCCAGTCTTCAAAGCACCGACGGTCTCTTCCTATGTCTGTATAGTATCTAGCATGTTGTGGCACTATCGTAATTTAAATAAATAGAATAATTATAGAAAATTAAACTAGAAAATGAGTGGCCCTGTCTTGTTAGCCTGTTAAAGGGTCCTGGCACATTTATATACCTCTTGGGTCAAACTTGTAGACCTAGAACTGGATCACCATATGAAAGACTCCACAGGTTTAGAACCATAATACTGCTGCAAGGGCTGCTGTAAGTTAAATCAGCAGTAATGGCCTCATTCCACCGGTTAGGAATCACTGGAGACTTCAACCACAGCTCTTCCTGACAGCAGCCCACTTCCAATACATTTGCTTCAATGGAGAGCTGAGTGGGTGTGTAGAGTTTGGTATGTAGGCTTTTTGCCATCTCATGATGCCCCTCCCTCTTTTAGAGTTGCTTTCCAGCTGCTTTGTGCTCCCAATGCAGTGCCAAACAGCTAGAATGGGGTGCCAAGGATCTGGCCCCTCATATTCCCGCAAGTGAGCTGTTCTGATTGCTTTTCCCATCGGATGAGGCTGCCAACTGGTCTCAGAACAGGCATAATTGGAACTACTCTCTTTGTCACTCATTCCAGTTGGCTAGCTCACTCATTCCAATTGGATTGGGACTGCAGAGATTGGTCAATGCATCTAGAAATAAATCAGATTTCCTGCAAACTGAAGGTAATGGGACTCTCGATGGGTCTATGTTGATCTGATTGCAAGATCAGGACCTTATGTATATAAACTATTGGTAATTAAATGCAAAACAACTCAAAATTCAAGGATTTTTACATTTCACTGTGAGGAAAATTTTGCATTCCATTTGGTTGAAAAATTTTGCTAAGGTACACAAACAGTTTTGTGAAGCAAACACTGGCTCATTTTCTACTGAAATAGGCCTGATAATAAGGAGAAGTGGACCTATATCCTAAGCACAAACAGCTTTCACAGTGAAACCAGGTATTTTGTGCTATTATAAAACTGGCGGCCTGTGAAACTGCACAAAGTGAAACACTGAAAACATATATGTAACATCTCAACTCAAGTGAATGTTACTGTATAAAATCATTTACCTACTTCTCTCTAAAAAATACGATAGGCCAAATTCTCTGCTAGCATAAATGGATACAGCTCCCCTAAATTAAGTGGCGTTTTGCCCAGTTATGCCAACATAGAATTTGGATCAGTATCCCCATCATTTCATCAATTTTATTAGTGTACTAAATATGAATGAGTAAAGAGACACTGATGTAACTTGCAGGTAGTGTTAAAGAAATGTCCTTTGAGCGGTCGTAACCCATCGTTCCCACCGGTTTCACACTCCAGCCAGATGTGTAACCACCAGACCATCACACCCCAGGTAAGAAACAACACTGAGGGCACTATTGAACACTCTTTAAATGTTTAAATTGAATCAAGACAATATTAAAGAAGCACCGAGATACTTCTGAAAATGTGAATGCAGGGGGGGAAGTAACCGATCAATGGCCCCCCAAACTCTCACTTGCATCATTATAGTGGTCTAGTGGTAACACAATAGTGGTCAGAGCCTCAGCTGGGGTAAAGGGGAGTCAATAACCTATACCAATTTACACCAGCTGAAGACCTGGTTCAAAGTTCCAACTGAAAAGAAGTCTTTGGAGTTCTGTACAAACACTAAATTTAGTCTCACAACATGAGTTAATTATATCTGTATGGATAAACTACGGCAGAGAGAGATTACGAAACTTGCTTAAAGTAGTAAAGGATGAAACTGACTCCTGTGCCAGGGGCCAGAACAGGTCTATGCATCACTTATGTGCCTATTGTAAGGGCTTCAGTGGGACTTATGGGATGTAAGAGGTGCGTAAGCCTCGTGCTGGCTCCAAGCACAGCAGTCGGTTTCACCCAAAGGGATTAGAGCGAGGACCCAGGAAGTGACACTAGAACAATTTTCTTTGTGTAAAATTCACATTTTGTTCCATGACATTTTCACACAAAGATCTACTGTTTCAGTCCGCTCAGCTCTGCACACATGCATCCCCCTCCAAATGTAACTTCTGTGAAAACTGAATGAATTGGCTTCCTCGCTCCTCCACCAAACGTGTGAAAAAATGCGAATCTCCAGCCTTTCCCCAAAATAGCCCCTTTCCACTCTAAAGTTCTTATATATTAGTAACATTTTGGCAAAAAAATAGCTTTTGTTGGTTCATTTTCTTACAAATAGTGTGTACGTCTCTAGTCCTGACTTTTAATCCCCTGCTCTAACCGATAGATCTTCACCCTACAGTGAAATTGAGCCCAGTGCAGTGGGTCAGAACAATGTCAGCACTTACCCACAAAATAGGGTTTAAGTAGTAAAGACTTCTGCACAGGAGTAAATTTAACCTCCCAAAGAAGGCAGTACATATTAAGTGAGTCTTGCTTCTATTACACTGGTCTACAATTTTTGAGAAGTCGTCTGCTTCAGAGATAAAATGTGCTATTTATTATGTATTTTGATGTGCTGAATTCAAATATGACAATTAAAACAACTGATTGGCTACTGTTTCTAAGATATTTAAGTTTTTACATTTTATGTCTATGTATATTGTGTAGCTAGTAGAGTTTTAATCATAAATTGTAAACCTAGGTCTTTTCATGTGTTTACGGTTGCTTTACATGATAACATTTCACCTGTCCTGTTTATGTAACACTTTAAAAATCAGCAAAAGGGTTATATAAATAAAATGTATTATGAAACAAAAGGCAAAAAACGATTATGTACATAGTTTAGTCCTATTCAGTGTCTACTCGGCGCTTCTTGGCTTGTCTCTTGTATTCATTAAATGGAGCATCTCTTGTCACTGTCCAGCAATAGTCGGCAAGCATTGATGGGCTCCATTTGCCCTGATAGCATTTCTCCATTGTTGCAATGTCCTGGTGAAATCGCTCGCCGTGCTTGTCACTCACTGCTCCGCAGTTCGGTGGAAAAAAATCTAGATGAGAGTGCAAAAAATGTATCTTTAGTGACATGTTGCAACCAAGGCTTTTGTATGCCTTGAGGAGGTTTTCCACCAACAACCTGTAGTTGTCTGCCTTGTTGTTTCTGAGAAAATTTATTGCCACTAACTGGAAGGCTTTCCATGCTGTCTTTTCCTTGCCACGCAGTGCATGGTCAAATGCATCATCTCGAAGAAGTTCACGAATCTGAGGACCAACAAAGACACCTTCCTTTATCTGAGCTTCACTTAACCTTGGAAATTTTCCACGGAGGTACTTGAAAGCTGCTTGTGTTTTGTCAATGGCCTTGACAAAGTTCTTCATCAGACCCGGCTTGATGTGTAAGGGTGGCAACAAAATCTTCCTTGATTCAACAAGTGGTGGATGCTGAACACTTTTCCTCCCAGGCTCCAATGACCGTCGGAGTGGCCAATCTTTCTTGATGTAGTGGGAATCTCTTGCACGACTATCCCATTTGCAGAGAAAACAGCAGTACTTTGTGTATCCAGTCTGCAGACCAAGCAAGAGAGCAACAACCTTCAAATCGCCACAAAGCTGCCACAGATGTTGGTCATAGTTTATGCACCTCAAAAGTTGTTTCATGTTGTCATAGGTTTCCTTCATATGAACTGCATGAGCAACTGGAATTGATGGCAAAACATTGTCATTATGCAGTAAAACAGCTTTAAGACTCGTCTTTGATGAATCAATGAACAGTCTCCACTTATCTGGATCTTGAACGATGTTGAGGGCTGCCATCATACCATCGATGTTGTTGCCGGCTACAAGATCACCTTCCATGAAGAAGAATGGGACAAGATCCTTTTGACGGTCACAGAACATGGAAACCCTAACATCACCTGCCAGGAGATTCCACTGCTGTAGTCTGGAGCCCAACAGCTCTGCCTTACTCTTGGGTAGTTCCAAATCCCTGACAAGGTCATTCAGTTCACCTTGTGTTATAAGGTGTGGTTCAGAGGAGGAGGATGGGAGAAAATGTGGGTCCTGTGACATTGATGGTTCAGGACCAGAAGTTTCATCCTCTTCCTCTTCCTCAAGTGAGAATGATTCTGGTGCATCAGGAACTGGCAGTCCTTCTCCGTGGGATACTGGGCGTATAGCTGATGGAATGTTTGGATAATGCACAGTCCACTTTTTCTTCTTTGACACACCTTTCCCAACTGCAGGCACCATGCAGAAGTAACAATTGCTGGTATGATCTGTTGGCTCTCTCCAAATCATTGGCACTGCTAAAAGCATAGATTTCCTTTTCCTATTCAACCACTGGCGAAGATTTGTTGCACAAGTGTTGCAGCATATGTGTGGGGCCATCTCTTGTCCTGATCTCCAATTTTGCAGCCAAAATAAAGGTGGTAGGCTTTCTTAATCATAGTGGCTATACTGCGCTTTTGTGATGCAAAAGTCACTTCACCACAAACATAGCAGAAGTTATCTGCACTGTTCACACAAGTACAAGCATCTCTGCTCACTTTGGCTAAACAAAAATGTGTCCTTTTGCAAAATCAAACACTGACAAATAAGAGAGCATGACACTGTATGATTTCTAGAGCTGATATAGGGCAATTTGTTCAGCAGAGTGATGTAAGCTTCGTTATGATTGCATCATCCATGACTTCTAGGAATAACATGATGCAATTCATATCATGTATGATGCAATACCAGCTTCAGATTGCATCATTCATTGTTTTGCCTAAAAAGCAAGTACTGTCCAAACCCAGTCATAGATTTATTCATAGATCCAGTCAAAGATGTATTTTAGTCATTTCTGGTTTAAATTGAGATCCCTTCCCTTTATAACTCACTTATCCTCCGCCATTCCCAAGTCAAGGGTCGTATATACTGACCCAATAGCATATCTTGAAAACTAGAGCCAATCAACAATTTTAAGCATCATTTTCATTCTCAGTGACTCAGAATTAGTAATGTTTGACTACATTTATTTCAGAAGCATTTTGGCTGTAGAGCAGTGTTATGGACCTGATTGTAATCATGATATTCACACCAACTAGTACCTTACTCCTCAAGTAGTCCCACGGGGTAAGGTCCTGTGCTGAATCTCTTAATGGCACCACACAGAATTCTCAGCCTGGAGCAGGGCTAAGATGGCTTTCTGGACTTCTCCTGGAGGTCTTAGCAGCCCTCACTATAACTTAGGGGGTCTAAGCATATGTCTACAGTGTAAATTGGGTCCACTCACTTCTGATTCTTTGCAAGAGTCCAAACCTATTTAATTTACCTCCCGATGGGAGGGTATGCTACACTGCAAACTAAGGTGTGATTGTGGTGTGGGTAGACATACCCACACGAGCTTTAATCTAGCTAACAAAGGTAACAATATGAGTCAAGATGTCATGACATGAATTTCACTGCAAATAGCAATCTGAGTGCACCCCCAGTGAGTTTATACTAGGGCACTACGTCTCTACCGTTGTTACCCATGCTAGATTAAAGCTAGTGCAGGTATGCCTACCCACACCTTAGTTTGAGGTGTAGACATAGCCTAAATTCAGGAGGTTAATTAAGCAGATTAGAACCCTTAAAGATTCAGAAATCAGTGGACCCAAATCTGCTCATACACGCATAAACTGGCTTCCCAAATTAAGCTGAAGGCAGGGATTTGGTTCAGAAGCTTTCAGTCTCTCTTTCCAGCATGAATTCTGGTAATGGGTTTGGACAGTTTTATAAAAGGCTGCTGGTGAAGTAGGATCTTTCAGGCCTATTCATACAGCAACAAATAAAATAGCCAAATACCTACACAATGAATGCTGTAATCTTAGCTGACACTGTCCAGCTAAAAATGACAAGAAAAAGAAGACATGTTGCTGATGCTACTGATCCCAGAGGGTTGGAATTCCTGGAAGGTGCCATGTCAGCTTCAGGACTATGACCAAATGAATTAATTAAGACAACCCTTCCTTTAAGTTGTAAAACAGTAGATTTAAAGACTCTCCTCCAATGGAAATGGAGTATATGAAATGTAGAATGATTCCAGTTCACTGCTCCTAATGGCAGTTTTATAAACTGAGTAGTCCTTGACCTCTACACTGCAGACCCCTTGGAAATGAAAAAAAAAATCAACTACAGTCATATAGTACTAATGTACAGTATCTGAACAAGAAGGCACACTGTTCCCCAGCAATAGGAAGATATTGAAAAGTAAACTTCCACTCTGAAAGTCAACTGTAAAAATGGTTCCCTGTCTGTTAAGTCTTGTTTCCTTTCAGTTCAAATTTGCTCAGTTGCCAGGAAAAACTAGTTGTTCTAACTAGCATTTTGGTAAACAAGCCAAGCTCTGAAAATAGGCTACGTTCTTTTTGTCTCATGCATCAATAAAGATTCTGCAGGCCAAATTCTGCTCTGTGCAACTTTATGGTCTTTAAATTTTGCCCTTGGTTGCACAGGTATAACCAAGGGCAGAATTCTGCGCCAGAGCTACAATTTAATTGACAATTTTCTTGGTGATGTGCAATCCAGAATAGACTCCATTTCCTTAGTCCTCTTAGGTGTCAACAATTAAAGACTGCAGAATTTGGCTCAAGTGCGCTTACAAGCTGCAAGACCAAGATCTTACTGAAGCAGTCACCAATTTTACTGAAGCAAAGGAGTTGTTCTGGCTTACAGCTGATCTAAATTCGCCCCAGTATGTTTAAAGTAGCCAGTAGAAACCATCTTTGATTCGGTACATTGCAGACAGAGACAGCCAGGCGTTCAGGAGGCAGCGAGAGCCAAACATTCCATTCACAAGGTGTCTCAGCATAAGCCCTCTCATCTCGGTTAAGGACCTATTAAATGCGAAACAGGTCTGTTGTACTCCAGTAGAAGCCAGAAAGATGCACGTATGTGAATCGGCACAATAACTATGTTGGATTATAAAGAACGTTTACTGCCAATAAAAGTGGTGAGTATTTCAGAAGACTCATAATGGAATTGTTAAAGGTCCTGAATATAAATCCTCTCTCTAACAAGAATTTGTTGGTGTTTGACTCTAGTACAGAGGTGGGCAAACTACAGCCCGCGGGACCGCTGTCCCCGGCCTCTGAGCTCCTGGGCTGGGAAGCTAGCCCCCGGCCCCTCCACTGCTGTTCCCCCTCCCCCGCAGCCTCAGCTCGCTCCGCCACTGGCGCAATGCTCCAGGCTGTGGGCTGCGAGATCCTGGGGCAGCGCAGCAGCAGAGCGCAGCCTGATCTGGTGCTCTGTGCTGCACAGTGCGTGGCTGGCTTCAGCCGGGCGGAGCAGCTGTAGTGCCGCCAGCCACTGGTGCTCCAGGCAGCACAGTAAGGGGGCAGGGAGTGGGGGAGCTGGATAGAGGGCAGGGGAGTTCGGGGGGTGATCAGGGAGCAGGGGTGTGGATAAGGGTCAGGGTGGTCAGAGGGCGGGGAACAGGGGGGTTGAATGGGGGCAGGGGTCCCGGGGGGCAGTCAGGAAGGAGGGGGGTTGGATGGGGTGGCGGGGGGCAGTCAGGCGCAGGGTTCTGGAGGTAATCATGGGACAGGGAGAAGGGGTGGTTGATGGGACAAGGGTCCCGGGGGGGCAGGAAGGAGAGGGGGGGTTGGATGGGGTGGAGGGGGCAAGTCAGAGGCAGGGGTTCCAGGGGCATTCAGGGGACAGGGAGCAGGGGATGGATGGGGGGACTATCAGGGAACAGGGGGGGTTGGATGGGGCAGGGTGGGTGCTGTCAGAGGGCAAGAAGCAGGGGGGTCGGATAAGGGGCAGGGGCCAGGCCACGCCTGGCTGTTTGGGGCAGCACAACCTCCCCTAACCAGCCCTCCATACAATTTCCAAAACCCGATGCAGCCCTAAGGCCAAAAAGGCCTGCTCTAGTACATCTATCATTTCCAGTAAGCTGTTTGCTTTTCTTCTAAGGTAAAGGGGAACATACAGTTACTTTCCTTAACCAATGGAAACATTTTTGAAGGCTCAAAAAACAAATAATAACTGACACCAGTTGTACTCTGGGATAATTGTACTGACTTCAGTGGGTAGCTTTTGATTTATACTGGTCTCAGGGGAGGATAAGGCCTGATGAAGCCACATATATTGTGTGTGTATCTGAAGGCTTACTACTGTAAAAAAGAAGTCTGCACTCCTGTTAGTGAGAATTGTCACTGTCTCACTGAGGTTTTCCTAAAATTCATTTAGAAATCTTTTTTATTACTTAAGAGATAACCCATCAGAAATCATCTGCTGTATAGGCCAGATTCTCAGCTGCACCCAGCCTGAAGGGGAGTTTTAAATAAGTTGGTGGCAATCACGCCAGCATAGGTTAGAGCAAGCTGGAGCCTGCTCTAAACTACCATACCTGGTGATGGACCCCATTTCCTGAATGAGTTTATAGTCCTTCTGCAAATAAACAGGTTTCAGATGCATACATTCTGAAGTAACCTATGCATCTTTTCAAATGGAAGTCCACATTCATCCATTGGCAGGGAAGTATTTCAGTGCGACACCTGCACATTTTTACCATTTAAGATTTTTTTTTTCATAGTTCAAAAGTTTCTCTTTGCACAGGTACCATTTTCAGAAAATAGTTTGCAGCTTTTCGAGGTTATGTATTGATAAGAAGAATGAATCAGGCAGTGTCAGTCATTCTGAGGAGAGCCCCTGCGACAGCTGAAGTAACAAGACCTGATTGAATTCCTCAAAATGAAAAATAAATTAGAGCTGAGGCACTGATCAGTTTTTATGGAGGGTCAAAGGTCTCCCACTTTTCTTTTAACAAAGTAGGGCCTTATTCACTACAGGTGGAATTTATCCCTGTGCAAAGGATCAACATGAGATCTATGCATGATTTAAATACCACTTAAGTGGTGGGCAAGCTTTGGCTGGCCCTCTCCACAAGGTGATTTTCACCCTACTTAAGGCAGCAGCCTCTTCAGGTTTCTCCAATTCCCTTCTAGTTTCTGGCTTTAATCCCAATGAACACATTGAAACAACATGCAAAATTAGGTAAATGATAAATTCAGACAGATTGTTTATTATCTTCTTAATGCACCCATGACTGCGCTGTCTAAGAAGATAATGTTATATATTCTTACACACACATTCTGTATAGACACACTCCAGAAATCTGTGTAACAAAAACCTCTGTGTGAACACGTTGACAAGCTCCAGAGATAGAAAAGTAGATGAATTCTTCTCTGTTGAGCTCCTCCAGCCAAATAAAAAGGTTTCAGTGCTGATGATGCATCTCTGAACTGATTACTAACACAAATTAAGCTTCCCTACATCGTTGCTGAAATATGCCCATAAGCAATTTGAAAGGAAAGGAAATATTGTTCCAACATTTGGAGAAGATGCAGGTGCCAAGTTCTCTAAAGTTTTTAGAGATTAAATAGATGTGATGGGTACACAATTTAGCAGTATCACTGCATCCATAATGAAAAGGAAAATATGTACTCTGCTTCAATATGATTGTGTAAGTAGGGTCTAGAGAGTAAAATAATACAGGGCCTATTAATCTCTTCCCATTGAAGCAAACCAATCAGGAATAAAATTTAAGGAGAGAAAGGTCCTGTCTATTTGGTAATTTATAGAGGGCAATTTTCTAAATAAAAAGTATTAGATCAAACAACACATTGAAAAGCAGTTACAGAGGAAAAAAACAAAAACAAAATAGCTTTATGCCAATGGAAAACAGACAATGTGTGTGGGCAAAAAGGAGATCACATAACCTACAGGAACCCACAGACATTTGGATGCCAAAACCAAAGTCTGAATCTGCAAATCTCCTTCCTATTCCCGTAGCATATATAAAACAAGTAAATTATATTAAACACAATCACTGTGTTAGCTGCATGCATATTTTTCAGTTAATTGCTATTCAGTCTTTACAACTAATGAGTAGGGTTTTTAAAAATGAATTTTCTGTGCAACGTGGGGGAGATTTGGGGCCTGCATATTTTCATTTAATTTAAAACAGAATATCCCTTTGGCCCAAAGCAGAATCATTTATCTTCCAACCTTTGGTTATTCAGATACAGAACCCCGGTTCCAACCACCCTTATTTTGCAAACTAAAAAAAATACCCAAAGAGACTTTTTCCAAAGCCAAATGCAAAATTATACTGGTATTTCCCATTTCTGTTTTTCCAAGTATTATTCCAGTTGGTGAAATTTACCTCTGTGTGCTCAGAGCCAGCACAAAGTCCATGCATCAATTAATTCCCACTTAAGCCTTCATGAAGGCCCTCTGCACAGGGCCGGCTCCAGCTTTTTTGCAGCCCCAAGTGGCGAAGTGAAAAATTAAAAAAAAAAAGATGAAGCCGCGATCGGCGGCACTTCGGCAGCAGCTCTACCGCACTGCTTCATTCTTCGACGGCGAGTCCTTCCCTCCGAGAGGGAGGGAGGGACCGGCCGCCGAATTGCCGCCGAAGTCCGGGACGTGCTGCTCCTTTCCATTGGCCGCCCCAACCACCTGCTTCCTTCGCTGGTGCTTGGAGCCAGCCCTGCCTCTGCATGGAGATAAATTTCAGCTACATAGGGCTTAAATACCAAACTGATAGGTGCTGCATAAAAGCCTAGGATACATTCTCATGTTATTCCAACTATGCAAAGGCAAGCCTGATTTATCTACATACACCCAGTAGTTGCTTTTCCTGAGACCACCTTCACCCTTCCACCTTGTGAGTTAACACTCATTTTGTATACCCATTGAATGCCAAACTGGTACAACTTACACTACTTTATTATTAACGGGCCACACCACCTTGAATGGTCCCATAGACTATGTGCTAACTGCCTGTACTAAACAATCTGTTCCATCTTGCATTTTGCTGTGATTCTTGGAGTACCTTTCCCAAACATGAGGAAGAGCTCTGTGTAGCTTGAAAACTTGTCTCTCTCACCAACAGAAGTTGGTCCAATAAAAGATATTATCTCCCTCACCTTGTCTCTCTAATATCCTGGGACCAACATGGCTTCAGCAACACTGCATACATATCACCTGCAAATTGAATCTTTCTTTTCATCGGATTCTGACTAGCATTTGCTGAGTTGCAATCCTCTCCAATACTTTTTCATTGTTTATGCAGTCCATTCTTATATTTTGAGACTTCTTCTATAACACCATAGTTAAAAGGATTGTATCAGATTTTAGAAGCTGTGTATTGCTAGCCATTATCAATACTATCTGAGAATCTTCTGCATTAAATAGATTAGCAATAGTGAAGCCCTAGGGAGTTCAGGGAGTCTGTCTTTCTATTTCAGGTTTCAGAGTAGCAGCCATGTTAGTCTGTATCCGCAAAAAGAACAGGAGTACTTGTGGCACCTTAGAGACTAACAAATTTATTAGAGCATAAGCTTTCGTGGATGCATCCGAAAAAGTGGGCTGTAGTCCACGAAAGCTTATGCTCTAATAAATTTGTTAGTCTCTAAGGTGCCACGAGTACTCCTGTTCTTTTTTCTATTTCAGGTTATAGAAAGATCTGCTTGATTTCAAGTGGCTAGTGTGAGTTGGTTGTGGTTGAGAATGTCGCTCTCTTTATCGTGATAAAGTTTTATCAAATAGGAAAGCTCTGCAGCATTTCCTAAAGGTGCTCAGACTCAGGATTTGTCTAATCTCCTCTGGAAGTTCATTCCACAGCTGGATCCCCTCAAATGAGAATGCTTTGTCCCTGGCTCTCATGCGCTCTGCCTTGAGCAATGTGATCTCCACTCACCCAGAGGAGAATTTATGCACAAAATAGATAGAACATAAGCAGCAGTGCAAACTTCTCCACATTGTTCCAGCAGGGAACCGCCAGTAGTCATGAAAGGATAGTATAGTCTCCATGCCTTAAAATGTTTTCATGTAAAATAAATAAAATATAAAACTAAGCAGCGGTTTTACAGTATGACACAGCAGTATTACTTGCATTAGGCCAATTTACCACTTATGATAGCAGTAATAGCACTAAAAGCCAATAAAAACGGTCTGTTCGTTCAGAGATTGGCTTTTATGGCTTATTCTAAATATTATCAAGTGAATCAAAAGCTGTCATTATAGTGTCTAAAAAGCCTTCGTACCTTGTAAGCAAACAGTGTGACTTTGACAAATAATCATTAATATGCCTGTGTGAGGCCAGGGCAAAGAAAGAAAGAAAAAGGAAAACCCAATATTTCACCTAACATAACTCATTACGATAATTTCAGTTAGATTTTAAACAAGACAGTTTTATATATAAAATGCCACAATTTCCCCAAGATTTTTTATCTGTGTATAATTTTCAGCCAACCAAAAATGCTTAGCTAGGACAACAATGAGGCGTTTAGCTGGATATAGTGACATATCTTCATCAGCTCTGGAAAATGCTTCCGGCTAGATTGTGCTTTTAGACCCAAATCTGAGCAAGGGGTAGTGCACAACCCTAGGAGGCATTTTGTCTCACAAGCATGACACTGAGGCCCTCTTCTTGCTCCAGGAGGGAAAGTATGCTACTGCAACCCTTGAAAGAATGTAGTGTATTTCCTCCCTTACACCTGCCCAGCAAGAAGGAAGAGAAGAACCAAGGGTCCAACAACTACCAACCACTCTCCAGCCACTTTCTATCAATTTGCCTGTAAGAGAGGAGTATCCCAAGAGCAGGGCTGAGTAGGCCTAACAAAGGAATGGGAGATTTATTCTCTCATGCTGCCCTACACCGCTGAATAAGACAAGCTGTTACATATTTGATTGAAACGCCACCAGACCCAGTCTCAGCCATCTACATTTGTCATTTCTAGCCTTCGAAGCCCTGACCACACTATACCTCGAAATGCAGTACCTATCTTGTTCTGTGCTTGCAACTGACTTGCAAATACAACCGTCGCTAGCATGACTGCTAGCACAATTTCCCTAGCCAGTTTTGACAAGGAAAACAGCCATGCTACTGCACTTCTACAGACCACCATAGTGTGGGACCATAGCATAGCTTCTTAACACGATTGTATCACTGTGTAACCAGGCTAGGTGTGCACAGTTGTTAAGCCTGACATTTCAGAAATCTGGAGATTTCACTCACATGACTTAATTTGCCTAGTTGATTAACATGCATCATCTTGTTTACACGGATGGCAGCAAATGTCCTGCTTACCAGAATGTAAGATGGATGAGGCTGCAGCCTGGAATGAGCTTTAAGGACACAGGAATTGCAGTGCTCCTGCTGACTCGCCTGGTGCCCTGCTTGCTCTTTGTCCTAAAAAACTGTGGTGGGGTTGCTTGGGCTGCTGCTTGCCCTGGGCTGGGGCATGGAGGGGTAGGCTGGCACCTGAAATCAGCTGGGGGAAGCTCTGGATGGGCTGCTAGCTCCAGTTGGGTACCTAGGCCTGGCTGCTCGTTACCCCTTGCTTAGGGGCTCTAGCTGTCCTGCCTACTGCTCCTAGTTATAGCTAGCAGGCCCCTGGGGTCAGGGAGAAATGGCTGATCCATGTCACTGTAGCCATAGTTCCACTCTATGGTTAAAACCTTTGCAGGGGTGGGGGGGTTAGAGTCTAAAGTCCTTGAGGACTCTAATCATAGAGACCCTGTCTAGAGGAGCAGCCTAGAGTGTCTCCTCAGCTCTCCAAGCTGGGCGAGGGTTAAGTCCCTAGGCACAGGCCTCCCAGCCAAGCCCATCGCCTGAAGGGTCTGGGTCTAGGCCATGTTACCATAGCAACACCCTTACTAGGCCAGAAGTCCTGGCTGGACAGGGCCATCATTGCAGGTTCCTCTCTAGGCTCCCCTTCTTGTTTTGTGGGGTTTTTCCTCATGAAGGCCCTCTGCATGGAGGTGAATTTCAACTTAAATACCAAACTGCATAGGTGCTGGTTGGGGTCCCCCTCTATCCCAGTAAACACTTGAATGATCCCAAGTGGCAGGGGCTTTGGACATCTCTCGTGTTCAATCAGATAAAGATATTGAGTACAGTTTAGAGGCAGATGTCTGTGCAGAATGAACCAAGCTGAAGCCAGGATTAATCCATTTATTTTTTCACTTCTGAACATTGTCATTCAAACAGAGTCAGATTTCATGGCCTAAAGGGACTATTATGTTCGTCTAGACTGAACATAGACTGAACATAGACCATAGATTTCATCCAGAAATTCCTGCATCTTGGCTAACAAAAGCAGGTTGAACTACAGCATATATTTTAGAAAGACATTCCATCCGATTTTAAAGACTCCAAGAAACAGAGAATTAAACGGATTAACAAAGGAGGTTGTAAAGTGGCTAGTTACCCTCATTGTTAAAAATGCAAACTGCATAAGTTCTCAAGTACACTTCACGTCCCATAAATTCACTGGGAAGTTGACATTGGCCCTTACTGACACACAATATCACAGTGGAGACCAATCTAGTTGCCCCATCTCACTTAGTCTTTCTCTGACTTGTGTGGTAAGAAGATCCAGGGCAGGTGCTTGCCTGATGGTAAAAATAGTTCATTGTGCTCATTGTAGGTTCAGGGCAATCCAGGGAAAAACACTTCCTGGGATGGCTTGGTCTGGAGGTAACATGGGAAAGATTCTTACTCAGTGTGAAGCACAGCAAATGTAGGGTGCATCACTCCCAAGTACATCCTGGTGTCTGGTTTAAAAGAAGCCAACATACCTCTTACTCTTGGAGATGTGCTAGTACAGAGCTGTTAATACAGGGTTTGAAGGACTAGGCCCCATTGGCAGAGCTGTATAGCTTGGTAGAGTCTGGAGGGAAAGATGTAGTTTTCTGCCCAGTATCACTTTTTGTGGATTTGTGCCTCCTGAGTTTAAACAGCTCCAGAAACAAAAAGTGAAACTCAGCTGAAACCACCATGTTTACTTCATTTTATTTCAGGGTTGGAGAGGGAATGGAACAGGTTCAGGGAAGGAGGCAGGACTCCTCACAGGAAGATGGAGAGGAGGGAAGGTGCTAAAACAGAGTTTACTGACTCATAAATAACAGTAAGGCGTATGATCCTTTTTAATGCTCTCTGAGTTCATGCAAATATCTCAGTGTACCTAGTAACCATTTATTCACATTACAAACGTTGCCCACAGACTGAACACCTGCTGTTCAGTGGCCAGCAAGAGGTACAGTAATTCAGGACTGAGGAGTACAGGCTGCCTGGTGAAGATGGTAATACCAGTGTTGCCTATCTGTCACTTTCAATAGCACTCTCCAGGGCCAGATCCGGGCACCAGCTGAGCAAGCTGGTGCTTGGGGCGGCAGATTGTTCGAGGCGGCATTCTGCCCAATCCTAGGGCGGCATGGCCGCTTTTTTTGTTGTTGTTGTTCTGCTCCGGCCGCCCTGTAGGGGGCGGCGGCGCGGAGAACCAGAGCGCTCTGCAGGGCAGTCCTCTTCCTTCCCTCCCCGCCGACCGGAGCAGAACCCTCGCGGTAGGCGGCAGGAGGCGGTAGGAAGATGAGGAAGGCTGTGGGCATTACTTCTGCCAATAGGCTGTAATACACTCTGTGGCCCAGGTGCAATGTTACTTAGCACCATCCCTTTGATTTTCTGACGGGGTAGGTACGAATCTGTCCTCCCCTGACTCCACCTGTGTAAATCCATTGTGGCTTTGCCTAGTGGCCCAGGACTTGGCCATATTTTCCATTTTTCCTCTTTAGTGAGACATATTGATATTTTTACCTATGTGTATTTTGTTTTGTTAATGGGAACTTTTTCAAATACGGTGTGGTAATGGACTGTGGCGTATGGGATTATACATTCATTATTCTCAAGAGCACCGTGTAGACTGTACCATTAAGACACAAGCAAAACTGCAGATCAAGAGCTTGGATTCTGGCAAATAAGCCCTTCCAAGCTCACTGCTCTGTGCCCATCCGGGTTGGTTTGGCTGCCCTTTAAAACGTTGTGCTGACTGAGTTCCGATTGCTCTAGCCACGTGTTACAAAGAGGCTGAGACTCTCCGAGAGCCTGAGATCACTGAGCACTCTGCTCTGGGTCAGTCAGATCAAATCAGGGTGAAGTCGTGGCCATTTGCTTAAAAAACAAAAAAGCACTGGAAGCAACTGGGCATTTGGTGTTTCAGTTTAATAGATAAACGGTTAATGGGGTTCAGGATGGATAACTTACTAAATCTGGAGTTCTACTACTAGAGGTTTTATATCTGCTGCCTTCAACTATACCTTTAGCTTCCTTGGGTTTTTCCTGGCTTTTACAGAAATGAGAGGCAATTTTACACAAGTAAAAGACTGCCATTTTACCATGAAAAAAGCTGCTTTACACCCTGAGGGGCAAATGGGGGCGGGGGAGGGATTCAGGATTTTGCCCTTTGCGATATTTCACTTTATCTGCACCGAAAAAAAGAGCAGAGCAGCCTTTGCTAATGGAAGTAGACGCATTTCAGCTTTGATCAAATTCATGAGTAATTGTGAAAAAGAAAATCTCTGGTTGGGCCCATGAATACTCAGTGAGGGGGAACACCTAGTCATTTTGCATAGTTCTACTGACTGAACAGTTTACAGCTCTGCAGAGAGAACTTTAAACCATTGACTTTTCCAATAAGACAGGTGCCTTCCACTATATGATGTCAATGTACTTGGCTGACTTTAACGAGCGAAGCCTCACACCTTTGAAGGTTGGCCTGACCCAAAACTTTGGAAACTTGAGTGAAACTCTGCTCCAGATCTGAACTTTGTGGCTGGATCCTATTTCTATAATGAACCAAGTCAAACCTTACAGGTGAACCTTCTCGAACCCTGAGGAAGTTCAGATCAAAACTTTGCAGACTGGGTTCACCCTATCTATAACCTTTATCTTAGAGGTTGAGAGACTGAAGCACAGAAATGCAAACATTTAAAAGTGGCCACTGATCTTGTTTACCTCATTTTAGAGTGCCCATCTTGCACCTTATTTTCAGAGATGCAACTCTCATGGACTTCATTTGGAGTTGTAAATGCCCTGACAGTTAGGCCCTCTGTGTTTTAAATTGATCAACCAAAACTTGTGCCACCCAAAATCACTGGCCCTTTTTTGAAAAATGTGGCCCAACAGCACAAGGAGCTAAAACTGCCACTGGTTCAGTGGGAGCAGGATCGAGCTCAAAGTGACCTAGTGTCAGTACTGCATTATTAGAGTCTAGGTTTCCTGATTCTCGGTCTCATACTGCAGACAGGACTCTGATTTACTTCAATGGGCTTTGGATCAGGCCCTTAGTGCTTTCAGGAAGGAAAGTTTGGTTATTTTAACATGAACTGGATGAAAATACAGCCCTCTCTGGGTAGGAGATGTATACGGGTTAGGAAAAGTCCATTTCCAACCTCTGCTGTAGCTACACATTCTCCTCCTTGCTAATACCTCTCAGTGTTTGTTTCTCTCGCTTTCTATTTTTTAACTCTTGAATATTTTGGTATACACGTTCCATGAAAAACACTATATAAAATAAGAGCCTAATCCTGCAAGAAGCTCGGCACCCATGCTTTGAATGCTGGGAAAACAGAGGGCAGTGAAAGGGCCCCGAAGCGTTTGCAGAAAGGACATTTGCCCTGCACACGCACACAAATATGCTCCATCAGTTAAACATACTTAACCTGATGATTTTCAGTTACAGCATCTCTCTACATCATCGAGCAATAATGCTGTGCACTGCGATAACTGTGTTTGCTCTGCAGCTAAGATTATTCTAGCAGTGGCTTTGGAGGAAGGCCATCTTCATCCTCAAGACAGTGTACGCTCTCCTGTATCCAGTGTCAACTAGTATTATTAACATGTCTCTTTTAGCGGCTTATTCCCATTAATTTGTAATAATATACAAACCCATTCAAATAAATAATTGCACAGACTGAATAAAAAAGCAATTTATACTGTTTTTTTATCTGAGACAATTTTTACAAATAGTTCTTTTAAGTAGTCTTAATAGTATCTCTTTAATATTGCCATTACAATTCACCAGAGTTCAAGAGCAGAGCAAATTTACATCTGTTAAAATAATGGAATTGACACTGATATTACATCATTGCTATTTTAAATAATCATTCTTTATAATTCCAACCTATGTGCCTCAAGTTGAAAATAAAAGACTTGATCCTGCTCCCATCAAAATCAGTGGCAAAACTATTGACTTCCAGGAGAGCAGGATCTAGCCCTAAATGTGGGGCCTAAATTGACCTTACTGTTTGGATTTGACAGCGTTCACTTATGTAGTAAAGAAGAATAATTCTCTTCACTGAAAGAATTTCTGGGTGAAATTCTGCGGCTTGTGTTGTGCCACGATAGACGATCAAGTGGTCTCTTCCGGCCTTACAAATCTATGAAGCTAGGTAGACAAGTGTGAATTTCCAGAGAATAATAGTTATCTAATTTTATCCTTTTTTTAAAAAAACAGGAAAATAGTATTTTATAGCTTTATTTTGTTTTGATTTTAATGGAATTTTGCTTCCTGGTGATTTCTTTGGGATTTTGATTTAAGATCAGTATAGTTTGAAATTTCACAAATTCACCTTCTCTCGGTACAATTTCAGGAGTGTCACTGGAATTAGGCAAATATTTACCTGCAAAAATAAAAACTAAACTAAAAAGGGGCTGAAATGAAAGATAAGGTGATTCGTGGGGGTCTTCAGTAAGCCATGAATGCACAGTCACCGCAGACAGCATAGCTTGGAAGAGGCTAGTATTATTGCTGAGGATAGTGAAATGAGTTTCCAACATTTTCAAACATAAATCATACATAGGAAATGTAGCCCTTTCTTTGATCAGGGAATAAAGTGAAATGATAATTTCAGGAAACCCAGTGTAGGATGATGATAATTTTCAAGACTATATAAAATTGGAGAATCATGGCTTGTGGTTAAGGCGCTGGCCTACGGGACAGATGAGCAACATTCAGTTCATGGCTCTGCCACTGACTTCCTGTGCGAGCTTATACAAATGATTTGATGGGGGAGGCAACCTAGTGACAGAGGAGGTGGAAAAAGCTCATGTACTCACTTTTTTTTTTTTTTTTGCCTCTGTCTTCACGAACAAGGTCAGCTCCCAGATTACTGCACTGGGCAGCACAGCATGGGGAGGAGGTGACCAGCCCTCTGTGGAGAAAGAAGTGGTTCGGGACTATTTAGAAAAGCTGGACGAGCACAAGTCCATGGGGCTGGATGCGCTGCATCCAAGGGTGCTAAAGGAGTTGGCGGATGTGATTGCAGAGCCATTGGCCATTATCTTTGAAAACTCATGGCGATCAGTGGAGGTCCCGGATGACTGGAAAAAGGCTAATGTAGTGCCCATCTTTTAAAAAGGGAAGTCTGGGGAACTACAGGCCCGTCAGCCTCACCTCAGTCCCTGGAAAAATAATGGAGCAGGTCCTCAAGGAATCAATTCTGAAGCACTTAGAGGAAAGAAAAATGATCAGGAACAGTCAGCATGGATTCACCAAGGGAAAGTCATGCCTGACTAACCTAATTGCTTTCTATGACAAGATAACTGGCTCTGTGGATGAGGGGAAAGCAGTGGATGTGTTATTCTTTGACTTTAGCAAATTTTTGATACGGTCTCCCACAGTATTCTTGCCGGCAAGTTAAAGAAGTATAGGCTGGATGAATGGACTATAAGGTGGATAGAAAGCTGGCTAAATCATCGGGCTCAACAGGTACTGATCAATGGTTCCATGTCTAGTTGGCAGCCAGTATCAAGCGGATGCCCCAAGGGTCAGTCCTGGGTCCAGTTTTGTTCAGTATCTTCATTAATGATCTGGAGGATGGCGTGGACTGCACTCTCAGCAAGTTTGCAGATGACACTAAACTGTGAGGAGTGATAGATACACTGGAGGGTAGGGATAGGATACAGAGGGACCTAGACAAATTAGAGGATTGAGCCAAAAGAAATCTGATGAGGTTTAACAAGGACAAGTGCAGAGTCCTGCACTTAGGAAGGAAGAATCCCAGGCACTGCTACAGACTAGGGACTGAACGTCTAGGCAGCAGTTCTGAAGAAAAGGAAGCAGGTGATACAGTGGACGAGAAGCTGGATATGAGTCAACAGTGTGTCCTTGTTGCCAAGAAGGCTAACGGCATTTTGAGCTGTATAAGTAGGAGCATTGCCAGCAGATCGAGGGACGTGAGCATTCCCATTAGCACTGGTGAGGCCCAACTGGAGTACTGTGTCCAGTTTTGGGTCCCACACTACAAGAAGGATGTTGAAAAATTGGAAAAAGTCCAGCAAAGGGCAACAAAAATGATATAGGGGGCTGGAGCACATGACTTATGAGGAGAGGCTGAGGGAACTGGGATTGTTTATTCTGCAGAAGAGAAGAATGAGGGGGGATTTGATAGCTGCTTTCAACTACCTGAAAGGGGGTTGCAAAGAGGATGGATCTAGACTGTTTTCAGTGGTACCAGATGTCAGAATGAGGAGTAATGGTCTCAAGTTGCAGTGGGGGAGGTTTGGATATTAGGAAAAACTTTTTCACTAGGAGGGTGGTGAAGCACTGGAATGGGTTACCTAGGGAAGTGATGGAATCTCCTTCGTTAGAGGTTTTTAAGGTCAAGCTTGACAAAGCCCTGGCTGGGATGATTTAGTTGGGGATTGGTCCTGCTTTGAGCAGGGGATTGGACTAGATGACCTCCTGAGGTCCCTTCCAACCCTAATCTTCTATGATCTCTCTGTGCTACAGTTCCCATGTGTAAAATCCTCAGACTTCCATACTCTATTTAGATTGTCAGCTCTTTCGGATTGCCTCCATCTATGTGTATGTAGAGCACGTGGAGCTCCAGTCATGGGGTCTCTAGCCACTGTTGTTAATACTACTATTAATAAAATGCTGGGTCACTGTGTTTTACTAGAAAATCAAACAGCTCAGGTGATTGCTGGAGGTATTTATGTACTATAATACTGGGAATGTTAGATGTTTTTTGGGTGCCAGCTACTCAGTACCCTAGAGAACTGTCTTATTAGAGCTACTCTAATAACTAAAATAATTTCAATCTTATTTTATTACCACAGCATTACCTAATATATATAAAACAGCTACCATAGCTTAGCAACCTGGAGCCAAATTCAGAACTTGTTTACATCAGTGTGAAACCAGAGTAACTCCCTTTGTGTCTTGATGCATTACACCAGATTTAGGTAGATGTGAGAGAGAGAACAGAATTCAGCCCTTTAATATTTTAAAATAAATAAGTAAATCCAGGAACGGGCCGGCTTCACTTTACTTCTTCCCAATCCCTTCTGCCTCCCCCACTCTTCCCCCCAAACTACATTAAGGTTTTTTTTCTGTTTCCACAGCAGGACATCTGCCAGGCTGCTTATTTAGGAAAAGGAAAAATCTAGCTTGGATGGTAAAACAACGTCTTAAGAGCAAAGATGATTAGGCAATGGAATGAACTGCCTAAGGAAGAGGTTGAGGCACTGTCACTAAGAGGTGTTTAAGAAGAGGTTAGAGAAAACACCTAAGGTATTAGCCTACAGGAAAATTTCACTCCATGCAAGAGGTTTAGCTAGTTGACCCATGGGGTCTTTTCCAACTCCATCCACTGTGATTCTTGTTGGCATTGTTCTTTGGCTTCAAAACCCAGGCTCATCCAGTTCATGCCTGTAGCACTAAGTCAACATGATGGCTAGTAGAAGCCAGCCTAGGGGCTGATGCTGACTCAGTGAATCTGATTAGCGTTGCACCTCTTAAACAGAAGCTACTACTATAAATGGCCTTTTTGACCTATTTGCCTGTTTATTGCTTCACAGTCACATGCACGGCATGCTAATCAGAGAAAGGGGTGGGATAACTGATGGGGAAGGTGGATTATTGGCATAAATCCTTATCGCTCTGAACACAGGACAATTAGCCATTGCTTCCTGGACCTCACTGGTGAGAGGAGGAGGAATGAAATAAGTGCTTGAAATGATCTAAAAGGAAGACTCTACAGTCCTTGGCCCAAATTCTCCATTCAATCTGGCTATTTGGTGCAGTCTTTATGTCATCTTACGTGAGGATTTCCCCTTTATACAGTTGTCTTCCAATGGCACAGAAAAACTTCTGTGCCATCTATACACAACTGGGGCATAAAAGGTGTTGCCGTGGCATTCCTACACACCAGCAATCCCCTTTTAAACACTCTCCGGGGCATCAGAGAATGTACCCAGCAAAGCTCTGAGTTTAAATACAGTTTTAAAATGAATGAGGGGAACAGAAAATGTAAACACTGTGGAAAATGCTCACTTATTGAAGATGTATATTGCTGTTACTGACAATTGTGTTAAGAAAAATAGCATGCACTTAAAAACAGCCTCCTTCTCGCTTGCTGATTTTTTTGGAGAGAGATGATTTCTAAGAGACTAGTAAGAGACAAATTATTTAAGATATGATTTTAAGAGCCTGGTTTTCCTCTCACATTAGCCATGTAATTCAGGAGTGACATTGAAATCAATGGGGTGAGGTTGGTGTGAAACCAGTTTAAATGTGACCCGTCTCAAGCTTCGAGACATTTATGGATAAAATGAATCATTCTTGTTTTGTGGGAGGATGATCGTATCAGTGAAGAGTCAGCATACAGGGCCTGATTCTCCTCTTACTTACTCCATTGTAGATCAGGAATAACTGCATGGAGATCAATGGAGTCACACTGGTATAAAATCAATGAAATGAAAGGAGGCTCTAGCCTATAGTGCCAGATTCTCAGCAGGTGTAAATGGGTTCAACTCTGCTGAGATCAATAGGAGCTGCACCCATTTCCACCAGTTGAGGATCTGGCCCTTTAACTTTAGTTGGTTTACATCCTGAAGCCCTGCATGTAAGTTGTTTTAGGGCATTTCCCTCATTTAAAAATGACTGATTTGACAGTAGTTATGCTGAAATCACAAAATACAGCATTTCTGATGACATCACAGGCAAGAAGAAAGATTTTTTTCCCCCTAGCATCCGGTGACAGATATATGGATATCATCATCAAGTGTGTAAGGTTGAAGAGCCACATCATAAATTGCCTGGATTGTGCAAATTTGACCACTTCACCTGAACTGTGCCCACAAATCCATCTCCATAGGGACTCCTTAATATTCCAAACTCTCAACAGCTTCTAAGAGCTTCCATTTCAGAACAGAACAACTTTATGCTATACCACCCCACACTATCATTATCTACATGTATATGCACATGATATGTGGTGATGATCTNTGCCTCTGGAGATTTCCATTACTTGCATCTGAAGAAGTGAGGTTCTGACCCACAAAAGCTTATGCTCCCAGTACTTCTGTTAGTCTCAAAGGTGCCACAGGACCCTCTGTTGCTCCATCCATGAGGATTAACCTTTTGGAGTTTCCTAGAAATTCTTCCCTCCGGGCAAAGAACTTTATGGCTATATGGAGGAGGCATGTAAACTGGCAGCCTTAAAACCTGTCTGAACCTAAGGATTTACAAGGGAATCTGGTCTCTGCTCTCTGTGGTTCTCACTGGCCTCTTCCAACAGAGGTCATGTAGCCCAGGTTCCCAGTGTAACTGTACATTGCTCACTTTCTTCCTAGGAATGGGGAGAGTTAAAGTCACTTTTAAAGAAGCATAACTTGTGCGCAGCTGTTTCCTGGCTCCAACCCAACAAACCTGCGCTGCACTGACCAGCTGCATGGCATTTGTACAAAAGGGTTTCCTCAGGCTGTGGGTGGGCGGAGAATATGTCACTTCCCTTTCTATTGATTTCCTGGCCATTCATTGTTCCATTGCTCCTGTCCACACCACAAAGCAGAGGACAGCATTTGACCTGAAGTAATTTTAGTGTGGAGCCTATTTTTTCTATAAGCACTCTTTGTTGTCATCCAGCCATGATATTTACATTGATGTAACCCTCAAGCACTGTGGGTTCCTCAGTAGTGTAGTCATTTTACATTATGCTTGTTAATATCATCTATAGATTCTACGTATTGAATGGTACTGTATATTGTACCCATTTCTGACAAAAAGGACACTTTGCCATTATATGCATATCTGCAAGGCATCTCTTTTCATATCTGTGTCCTGTGGGATCCATGCAAAACTAGAGATTATATTTATTCAGAAATTAAATTAGATTAATAATATTTAAAGTAATTTATAAATAGCAATCGACCTCTGTAATGAAGGTCAAAAGAAAAAGGACATATTAACAATTGAGTATCTCCCCTCCCCTTAAAAATGTTAATACTTCATACCTGTTAATAATCAGGAAAATATCCTTTTCAAGAGTAGCATTTGCAGAAATTGGTAGGATCATTTTGCTAATTCTAATAGTCTTTTAATGAAATAATTTGAAATAAAAAAGCATGGAGACTGAATGCCAATAGAAACATATTGCTGATACAATAAATTGTTCATGTATTTTCTAAATGAATGATTTAAAATAGCTATTAAAGTAAAGAGAATGAGCTTATGTTTCTAGTAATGACTTTTCTTCTTCAAAAAGAAATCTGTAAATCCCTGACTGCAATTTCACATCCCAAAAGGACCAGCAGTCCTTAGACGGGTGCATATTGCCTTTATGTTTAAAAGTAGTATGCTTGATTTTATGTCATGGTTTTAAATATTTAGATTTACAGTTGTTTATGCTTTTCTATTTTAAATCAAATCCTGTTATTCTCTTTGACACTCAAAAACAACGCTCTCACCAGTGAGGTCTATTTTTGTACATATACATACATACATATATACACACACATACGCAATATAAGTACAATTTTATTCATAGGAGTGCATAATGATTCAGGCTGTGATTGTTAATAAAAATGCATTTCTAACCATCAAATTTGAGTCTATTATTCTGAGTTAATTGCATTTGCCCTAAAGAGACTTACAACTGGCTGTCAGCCTATTTGTGTCAGTTTCATTTTATTCATCAGTCAATCTTGTCTTCCCTTTTTTTGCATCCCATATATTGATCAAATAGATTTGTTAGCGTGCCTCTGCAGCTTTTAAAAAAGTTTATGTTATCCATCAGGTTTATTTGATTACTATATTAGTTTGCATGTTATCTTAATTGATATTTCAATAGCAAATAAATGCCCTTTTGATGGTCCCACAAGATTTCCATTACTCTAATCCAAGTAACTAACTTGTGGATGTAATGAAGGGAGTGAGAAAAAATACAAACATAAAGTCTATTTTTTAAATGACTGTTAATCTGCAACAGTGCCATGTTTGAGCATTTTATATGATCGAAAGAGAAATAAGTACAGTATGAAACTTGATTTTTATAAACATCAGTGCTATACCAATATGTATTATGCTGCATATAAAACCCATTAACAAAACACACACAGTTGGTAATATAAATTAAGATGAAATCAGATCTGGAACAGAGTGTTTTAAGGGCAGTAGGGAATGAAACAAGAAGGCATAACACCTTGAAAAAAATTGGGGAAGCTGAAATTGAAACATGGGGCAGGAGGAACAATGTATTACATGGGGCAAGTTGCTTGTAGGGGAGACAAAAATAGGTACAGGTAATTACTAGAGCAAAAGGAAAGCGGCTAAATGGTGGCCCTTTCTTCTTCAATTAATAAGGATGTGATCCTGCTCCTATTAACATCAATGGGAGTTATACAGAAAAAAAGCTGAGCTGAAATCTTGACCCCAGTGAAATCAATGGGAGTTTTGCCATTGACTTAAATGGAGTCAAGAGTTTACACCAGTTCTTTTGCGAGGCAGAAGTGGTGCAGTCATTTTCCCATTATGAAAACCAGAGAAGCATTGTATTCATTTTCATTATCGACTAGAGCATGCAGCTCTGGTTCATGTCAGCAAGCGCTTAATCCCTGATCCTGAATCTGCATGGATGGACCCCAGAGTCTGCATGGATCCCTCATAGCTTGCGGGGTTGTAGCCATAATCAATGCTCTGGGACTACTAGTATGAGTAAGTGCTCACCACTGCAAACTGGGATTTTGCAATAAGTGCCCTATTGGCAAGATTTTCCCAACATCAGCTCCCACATTCAAATCCAGATTTTTCAGAAGGGCTCAGCTGTCATTTCAGATCAAACTAATTGGCCAATTTTCAAAAATGTGGTGCATGCTGAGTGGATCTGGTTAAAAAAAAAAGATGGGAACATTTTAGCAAAAAATGCATTTTTATTGAACATTTTTGTGGCCATCTCTACAGGTACTCAAAAAATGGGCGCAATTTGTCATGAAAATTTGTGAGGAAAAACTCGTTTCTTGTTTTCAAAGAAACATGTCAAATTAGAAATGTTTCAACCAACCTTTTTACTGAGGCCTTTTGATAAGTTGGTCATAAGCATCACACTTACGAGGCGAGCTATTGGATGCCGAGCACTTTTGCAAACCTGGCCTACTTGAAAATCAGACCCAGATCGCTATTGAAAATCTGTCTGGTTTCTTTGTATTTCTTCTCTTCAGTAGTCTTTTGTGGGAATCCTTTCATAACATTTCAGACTTTTCACTCAATCCTTTCTTAAAGTGACAACAGGGATTTTAAAACTCAATTTGCTCTAAACAAAAATCAGTTTTGCTACAGTTCTAAGGCAGTTAGCAACATTTTTAAGATTCAGAATGGTGTAGAATGATAGAATAGCACAGAGTTTCAAGCCAAAGCGTTACAACCAACCAGAACCAAATATAAACAGGAACAGATGAGAAAAATACAACCTCAACATCTTGGGACAACAAAGAAACAGGGAAATGATTGCTACATAAAAGACATTTCAAAGACCTCCCTGAAAATCAGGCATAAAAATCCCCAATAAAAAGGCTCAGAAAGAAAACTGTCACACCCCCTAAGCCTCAACAGACTTTAACAAGATGTTTGCATGAGCCAGAGATTGTCTCCTTCGGCAGAAGACAAAAGGCATAGAAAACAATTCTGTCTAGCGTAGGATTAGGAGGCAAGAGATAGATAAAAAGGATTCCTTAACCTTACAATTAGAAATCCCAACTCTCCAGCCAAGAGGATAATCAGAAACATGCTGAAAACCTATGTCACAATAACCGTTGTACCTTTCTTTACTCTTTGAAAACTGATAGATATATATATTGCATCCCCTGAGAAATGCTTTGATGACCACTCGATTACAGGCAACTCCTGCTACCAAACCACAATCCAGCACATGTGGCAATAACATTTTGTTTCCCATAGTTCATATTTCCATCGCCACCCACCAGACCAAAATTAGATTACCAAAGCTCAGACCAACTTTCCAAACAGAAGATTCCAGTAAATGTACTGCTAAAAGCAAAATTAAACATAATGCACTATGCCTCTGACAGACAATTGGCTTATCGTGGCCCAACCCAGATACAAATACAACTCCCTCATGCCAAATATACTAAATTAAATAGATTTTTCTCTGGTTAAAATGGAAACAACTTAGCTAATATACTGGGCACGCTGAGTTTTATTGGCATTACTAATGCTCTGAAGCAAGAGGGGGAGTATTGGCAAGTGTAGAAATGAGACTGAGGGGAAAAAAAAACAGGAAACTTGCAGGCTGGAAAGACATTTGCGAGCCTATCAAGTTTATCCTAGCTATTGGAGCTAACTAGTGGCCATAAACTGAATAGCTACAGAAATTTAATTATGTGCAACATAATTCACCACAGATTAAACTTTCTGCAGCTGAATTGGCATGTCCAAAACATCACTTTATAGAAAGGAGTTGTCCCCGTTTTACAGAAGATAAATCGGGGCACAAAGAAATTGAATAAATAGCCCATGTTCATTTAACCTCTGAGGAACTGTCAGAGTTTAAGACATCAGAATTCTCAATTGTACTTTTAAGAAGACTCTCAGCATCCATTTGGAAATGGACTTCACTATGTAATCCTTTGCTAGAGGCACTGTTGTTTGTACCATCTTAGAGTCACTGAGGAAGGAAAGGGGAAGCCACCTTTTCACACTCATGCCTTACCTGCTGCTCATGGTGGTTCCTCTCCCCAGGTCCCTGTGATCAACGCCGGCTCTAGGTTTTTTGCCGCCCCAAGCAAAAAAATTTTTGGCTGCCCCTCATCCGCACCCCCTGCTGCCCCAACCCTGGGTTCGCCCCCCCACCCACCTGCCGCCCAAGCACTGGGCTCCCCCCTCGCCTCCAGCCGGTCCAGCGCTGGCAGGGTCGGGGTAAGCAGTGCGGCTCCCAGGCCGCGCCTCAGCCCAGGGTCCCTCTAGCTGGGGCTCCCGCCTCCAGGACCGGCCAGGACCGGGGAGGACAGAGCCGGGGACAGCCCCGGCATGGAGCTGAGGAGCCGGGGCAGGGCAGCCCCAGAGGGAGTGGAGCCCCGGAGAGCAGGATGCGGGCCCCGCACAGCAGTGCCCCGCCCTCTATGGCCCCACTCCTGGCCACCCTGCCGCAGTCCCTGGGCGGCTCTGTCTGCTTCGCCCAGCCCCGGCTGCGGTGCTGGGGGCAGCCGCCCTGAGACACCTGCAGGCGGCTCCATGTGCCCCGAGTGGCAGCCCCCAGCCTGAGTGTCCCGTGCTCGGAGCCCGCCCGGCTATAAGGTGCGGGCGCTGCTCCCCGACACGAACCACAGCGGCCCCAGGGCACCCCCGGTGCAGGACGCACTGCTGCTGCCAGGGCCAGCTCTAGGCTTTTGCCGCCCAAGCACCAAAAAAAAAAAAAAAAAAAAGCCTGGCTGGAATGCGGCCCCTGAAAATGTGCTGCCCCAAGCACCTGCTTGGTTTGCTGGTACCTGGAGCCGTCCCTGCCTGCGATCCCAATGCACACGCAGAGTATTAGAGCAGGTGTCCTGGGCACATATCACTTCATTCTGCCTAGCTATACTCCATCTCAAAAAATATTCCTCTTGATGACCCATCCTAAATTTTTGTGGAGTGTTGTAGAGTGGAGGTTAAACACAGCCGCAAAACTCTTTGTTTTCCACTGGTGGGCGAAATGATCCCTCTGTAGGTAAAGTGCTCTGGGACCATTCAGGGTGAAAGTTACTATTGACATAGCCTACAAAGTGCAATTGAGCTCATTCTGATCAATGGGAATTCTGCACATATGGCATGCCAGTGGTACAAGAGAGGACTCTGTCTCTTCCGTAAAAATAGTAGGGCTTTAGGATACATATATTGGTTTTCTGATATCCAGGCCATACTAGTGCTGCTACAAAATCCAGCCTCATGATGCTTTCTGTTTAATTCTTGTTTTTCAGAATTGGCCAGTCCTATCTTACAGCCTCTTGGAGACTCAGGTAAGCTTCCCCACCTGTCTGTGAGCAATATTAAATGGTGTTACGGTAATTATAACCATTTATATAGCACCTGCCATGCAGAAGAAAGAATTTAATTACATATAATTTACTATTGCATAGGGAACCTGGTCTCCATATCATTTGGCTTTATTTATTGATCTGTCATCTGATTCAAGTCAGCCCATCTCTAGAAGGTGTGTGCATATTTATTAGAACCAGCAACAGTTTAAGATGTGTAAAATAATGTATCCAACTCAGAACTACGAAGGAAATGTATGTAGGCCACCGTACCATCAGAATGAGCTCAACTGTACTTTGTATTTATTTATGTCAGCTGTTTGCAATATTGTTGTAGCTGTGTTGGTCCCAGGATATGAGAGACAAAAGGTGGGTGAGGTAACACCTTTTATTAGACCGTTGGTCCAGTAAAAGATATTATCTCACCCACTTTACCTTAGTTGGGCACTTTGCTTGGATGCCTAGGTTAAACACTCTTTCTCTTGTGAATATTGCAACAGCACCTTATGACAGATCTTTTGATAAATAGCCGCGAGGATCAGAATGTGAGCTGCATGAAACCAGCTCGTTTCAGTTTGCAGAATTTCAGCTGCCCGAACCTGGCAGTTTACTTTGGGTTGATGCAAAGCTGAAAATTCCGGGCAACTATCGCTGGCTGCCTAATGAATCTTGCTGTTTTTTTGCTTAAACCAGAATTTAACTACCTCTCATCCCAAAAGATCGCACCTCTGCCCTACCTTTATTTATCTGCTGGAGTGGAAAGGATCACAAAAGAACTCCCCTCACATCTGGCCACTTCTTGCTGCTTTAGGGGACTCTCTACCTCTTTAATCCAACTTAAGGCCCCTTAAAGGAGTGGGATGTCTGCCTGCTTATCCTCTCCCCATTCAGCCGCAGCAGGATTGGAAAACGTCCATCCAATCCCTCTACTTCTGTAATAGCCTTTAGCATGAGATGCCTCAGACAAAGCTGGCGATTGAGGCCATTACGATCACTGCATGACTCACTCCACCTCACCCCTGACCTGGCCTTCTCTGTGTTTCTGCATTAGAGTGTGAGCTTATAAGATTGTGCACCAAGCACATTTTGGGATGTTATAATAATAGGCTGCTTGCATCTAACATGTTTGTAAAGTATCGGGCACACTTCTGGCACTCAATAAACAAATCAGACTAGTTACCATTGGAATAGATCTCAGAATGTTCTGCTATTGCATTGAACTGAGCTGAATACAATAGTTCGGTGCTGCATTTTTTGATTGTTCCCCTCCACCCCCACTGACTGAGCTTGCTTTGATCAGAAACTAATTAGCAGGAAGCTCATTGAGGGGTAGTTGGGCAAGGTCAAGGCGACAATCTGTGCTGCTAAACCACGATGAGGCAAATCGTTCAGTGTAACTAAGAAGTAATTCAGACTGCACTTTTGGCATTTTCCCCCCCTCTTTTGTTCTGTCAGTCTGAAGAGAACAGCTCGTGTGATGTAATTTAGAATAGAGCTTTTTTAAAGCTTTCACTCAGGAAAAGCTTCTGGAGCTCTGGGGGTATAGCTTAGCTCAGAGAAAGAGAAAGAAAGCAAGTTTGCATTGACAGCTTGATCCCAGAGAGAGGTGGCTGCCTGCTTGTCTAACAGGTCCTTTGGGTCTGGATGAGGCAGAGACAGAGGAGCAGTCATATTAAGTGAACGTGTGCTGCCAATGTTAAAGGAACAATTACCATTATTCTGCATAGTTCACTGTTTGCTTCTGCTATTTCCTTCAATAAAACCTCTTTTCACTTGCCAATTGGAGCTTGTCATGTAACAATATTTCTCATGCACAATACACATACTGAAATGCCCTTGTGTTTTTAATACATTTATAGTTGTTAACAATAGCGGTATAGTGACAGAAAAAACGTACTTGCTTTGAATACAGAATAGATTCAAAGAGGAATAAACCAAGGGCCCTGTTCCGAAAGGATTAATGCCAGACTTAGCACTGGATATTTGCCTGATTTTGGTGTAAAAGTGGTGACACCTCTTTCATTTAGTTGATGTCTAAATTCACCTCCAAGGTCCAGGCTGTGACTTTCTTACTCCCACTGGGGAGGAGTTACTCACACGAGTCTTCAATGGTGACTTCAGTGCGATTACTCATGTGGATCATGGGTTCATGGTTAGGTTTACAGTTAGGTTCCAGATTGTAGTATATCTTTCACACACAGTCTTATAATACATCCATAAAATGGTGAAGAAGTCCTAAGGGTGACAGAGGAAGAGTGGCATCAGTATAAGTGAATAAAGAATACTGATACTGGGATGCACGTTGACAAACTTGAGTGTGCCTGAGTCTGTTCTGTGTGTGTTACATGTCCCTCAGAAGTGGCTGGTCCATACAAGATTTAGTCTACTACACCTACCAGCTAATGGACACCAAAGGGGCTGTGGGTCATGCTTTTGGCCATGGAGGTCCTGAGTTCAATCCCCAGGGCCAACAGTAGTCATTACACAAACTCTTATATATGTTAGCAGAGTTACTCGTGTGCAATTATTTACAGGATCAAGCTCTTAATTTGCACAAATAGCAGTTGTGAAGGGTTGGATCACAGAAACCCTCCTGGGAGCTGCCAACTGATGTGCCAAGACTACCTCTGCTCCTGTTTTCCCTGCCAGCTCAGGACTCCAGCACCCTGTCTTGCTGAGCCAGACACTCCCGTCTGCTCCAACAAAGACCCAGGGTCTGAATTACTTGCCCCAAAGCTGCAGGTTTACCTGAAAGCAGCTCACAGAAGTGTGCTTGTCTTTAGCACTCAGATGCCCAACTGCCAATGGGGTCTAAACCCAAATAAATCCGTTTTATCCTGTATAAAGCTTATGCAAGGTAAATTCATAAATTGTTCGCCCTCTATAACACTGATAGAGATATGCACAGTTGTTTGCTCCCCCAGGTATTAACACATACTCTGAGTTAATTAATAAGTAAACAGTGATTTTATTAAATACAGAAAGTAGCATTTAAGTGGTTCCAAGTAGGAACAGACAGAACAAAGTCACCAAGCAAAATAAAATAAAATGCGCAAATCTATGTCTAATCAAACTGAATACAGATAAGATCCTCACCGATTGCGGAATGCTCCCTTTTACAGACTAATCTCCTTTTAGCCTGGGTCCAGCAATCACTCACACCCCCTGTAGTTACTGTCCTTTGTTCCAGTTTCTTTCAAGTATCCTGGGGGGTGGAAAGGCTCCCTCTTTAGCCAGCTGAAGACAAAATGGAGGGGTCTCCCACGGGTTTAAATAGACTTTCTCTTGTGGGTGGAGACCCCCCTCCTCACTCCTATGCAAGTCCAGCTCCAAGATGGAGTTCTGGAGTCAGCTGGGCAAGTCACATGTCCATGCATGACTCACAGTCTTTACAGGCAGAAGCCATTGTCCACATGGTATCTCGTATGTCTCCAGGAAGACTTCTTATGTGGATTGGAGCATTCCAAAATTCATTGTTCCCCAAATGCTTCCTGATCAGATACTTAACCTTGCAAATTCCTTCCTAAAGAAGCTGACCAAATGCCTCACAAAGCTTACTTAGAAATCAAGCAAGTATATGGACAATATTCTTAACCTCAGGTACAAAGTGATATAGTAGACCATATAGATATAGTAGACCATAACCTTTACAGAGATATGTTACATGGCACAGGCAGCACAAAACATATTCCAGTTATGTCATATTCCCATAAAACCTTATGGGAGGTACCATCACAGCAGTTATAGATGAGATTTGCAAAAGTTGCCTAAGGGGAGATAGGCACCCAAATTCCACTGAATATCAATCAGATTTTGGGAACCTTACTCTCTTAAGCGCCTTTCAAAGCCCACAAAGCTAACAAATCAAGCCAATAGTACTTTTGATGCGATTACCGTGCAAGAACAGGGGCAGCAAAAGGCGTTATGGAAGGAGGAAGAATTGCTCTTATTTCAGTTGTAACCTCCTTGCGGTTGGGATTGTCTTTTTTGTTTGTTTGTTTCTCTAGCACCAAACACACTCTTGGCACTTTGATATATCAAATTAATCAGAACAAAATATTATATGCCTCCAAGTGGGGGAACTACAGTTGGATGAAGCCTCCAAGGTAGTTATCAAACAAGCTTGCATCCGATGCCAGGGATTCATGGCTCCCTAGTTCATTCTTTTAGCCTGATGGAGTTTTTTTTATACATCATGAAATCCCACTTAAACTTGCATTCCTTTGGCCCCCCTCTCCTCTCCTCTAGAACTGTGATAAAATGCAGGTTGTTAAACCCACACCCTTACACTGTCGTATAGTATTTGAACCACATTAGCCAGAAGCTTGCTTAACCAGAGATCTTGCAGGGTGTTATGATGCTTTCCTTGATCAGTGCAGACATGGATTGACTGTGTAATAATGCATTTATTAAGAAAACACTATAGATGAGTGCACTAAATGGATTTAGAATGCCCCAATGCACTCTAGAATACAAAAGAGTTTTGGAAAAAGTTCAATAACATGGTTCATCCTTGTCTGTTCCATAAAAAAATTGTTAAGCCCCTTGATAACAAGAACTATAACTGAATGAGAACATCAGTTGGAGAGGACAATGGCAAAAGTTGTTTTGGAGCCTGACCCAAAGCCCATTGAAATTAATGGGAGTCTTTCCATTGGCTTCAATGAGCTTTAGTTCAGGTGATACTGTCATATGCTTCAGAATTCAAAATAAAGTAATTTCCTCCTCCTATCTCCCAAATATAGACTATGTTCAAGTAGTGTATGAAGTTGAGAATGCAAAAATAAGAATAGTGGTTAGGACTGGGCGGTGCAGAAGGAACAAGACGCCACAGAATCTGCATCCATTTCTAGGATCAAATGTAAACCAAAGCTTTTTAATTAGTAAGAGATTTGGATTTTTTTCTTTTAAATCACTTCATTTTTCAACGTACAACTTGGAACCTCCAAGGCTAAATTATTTTGAGAAAAGGTGATTCTCCTGTGATTTCCAGCTCAATTTTTGCATATTCAAAAGGTTTGGATACTTTGTCATTCAGAAAGTAAACCACTGCCAAAGAATAAGGAACAGGAAGGGGGGGGCTGTGCTAATTTTCTTCTGGAAAATCCACAAATTCTGGCCTCTGATCCATGCAAATGTTTCATTTTTTCAATAGATAGCACTGTACAAAAATTAAACTTAAAGCTTTAAGTGGTTCATAAGATTTCATTAAATGACTTTTGTAAACATTTCCCTCCTAATATACTCAGCATTAGTCTTTCCCCCCTTTTTTAATTTTTTAAAAATATTCTAGCAGACTAAACAGAGCAAAACAATTTAAATTAATCTCAAAACTATTAGCAATTATTACTGAGAACTCATGTAGGACTGGTGAGGTCCTGGAGGGCTGGAGAAGGGCAAACATAAAACCTTTAAAAGGGGGAAGAAAGAGGATCTGGGGAGTTATGGACCAGTCAGCCTAACTTTGATACCTAGAAATATACTGGAACAAATTATTAAACTGTCAATTTGTAAGCACCTAGAGGATGATATGGTTATAAGGACTAGCCATCATGCATTTGTCAAGAACAAATTATGTCAACCCAACCTAATTTCCTCCTTTGACAGGGTTACTGGCCTTATGGATGGAGGGAAGCAGTAGATGTAATAGATCTTGATTGTAGTAAGGCTTTTGACAGTCACAGATGACATTCTCATAAACCAACTAGGCAAATGTGGTCTAGATGAAATTACTGTATGGTGGGTGCACAACTGGTTGAAGGATTATATTCAAAGAGTTGTTACCAATGATTTGCTGTCAAACTGGGAGGGTATATCTAGTGGGGTCCCACTCCTAGGGATCAGTCCTGGATCTGGTACTATTTAATATTTTAATTAATGACTTGGATAATGGACTGGAGAGTATGCTTATAAACTTACAGATGACACCAAGCCCGGGTGGAGGAGGGGAGGTTTGTAAGCACTCTTGAGGACAGGATTAGACTTCAAAACTACCTTGACAAATCAGGGGAGACCTACTAACAGTCTTCAAATAAGAGGACTGTGATCAATTTTTCTTCATGTCCATTGAAGGTAGGACAAAAAGTAATGGGCTTAATCTGCAGCAAGGGAGATTTAGGTTAGATCAGGGGTGGGCAAACTTTTTGGCCCGAGGGCCACATCTGGGTATGGAAATTGTATGGCGGGCTATGAATGCTCATGAAATTGGGGATTTGGGTGTGGGAGGGGTGAGGGCTCCAGATGGGGTGTGGGCGGTGGGGCCAGAAAGGAGGAGTTTGGGGTGCGGGAGGGGACTCTGGGCTGGGGCTGGGAATGAGGGGCTGGGGGTGCAGGAGGGTGCTCCGGGCTGGGATCAAGGGGTTTAGAGGGCAGGGCGGGTCAGGGCTGGGGCAGGGAGTTGGAGCACAGGAGGGGGTCGGAGGTGCAGCCTCCAGGCAGTGTTTACCTCAAGCAGCTCCCAGAAGCAGCAGCATGTCCCCCCTCTGGCTCCTACGTGGAGGCGCGGCCATATGGCTCTGCACACTGCCCCGTCCACAGGCGCCACCCCCTGAAGCTCCCATTGGCCATGTTCCTGGCCAATGGGAGCTGCGGGGGCCGCAGTTGGGGCAGGGGCAACGTGCAGAGCCCCCTGGCTGCCCCTACCCGTGGAAGCCGGAGGGAGGACATGCCGCTGCTTCCGGGAGCCACGGCACGTGTGGAGCAGGGCAAGTCCTTGACCCCACTCCCTGGCTGGAGTTCGAGGGCCAGATTAAAACATCTGAAGGGCTGGATGTGGCCCCTGTGCTGTAGTTTGCCCATCCCTGCATTAGATATTAGGAAAAAAATTCTAACTGTACAGGTATCTAACATGTAGAATAGGCTTCAGAGGAAGATTGTGGAATCCTCATCATTCGAGGTTTTTAAGAACAGGTTGGACAAAGACCTGCGCAGGATGGTCTAGGTTTACTTGGTCCTACTGCAGTTGGAGAGGCTGGACTTGATGACATCTCGAGATCCCTTCCAACCCGATATTTCTATGATTATGTGTATCTGATGGAGACTTACCCTTAGTAATAGTGTCAATGTATTAATAAAACAATGTCCATTTTTGGCTCCCCTATTCTGATCAGAAATTTTGTTTTGGAAACTTGATCATATTGGTAGATCGTCTAACTTGAGGTGAACAATGAACCCTGAGAGGCATGCAGGAAGACTGAATTCACATAGCAAAAGCTAGAATTTCAAGGGATTTTTTAAAACAAAACAAGCTGAGCAATACAGGTAGAAAGATGCATCGTACTCTTAAGCTTCACAATCTGCAGTGAAGAATACTGTGAATGAGACAGTACCAATTATTCTTTAACTGTAATAAATAATAATACTCACTGGTGGCTTTGCCACCAGCCCCAGGTGTGGGACAGCACATAGCTGCATTACTGCAGTGGTAGCCAGGGAAGCATATTGTGACTGAATTCACCTCTTGGTTTTCCCCGCTCCAAAAAGGAGACCGACCTGGCCTCAGCCCTGTATTCAGTGCAGTGTATGTCCGATGGCATACTGGTGTAGCTGTGCTGTCTGGTAGATTTATGGGGCAGTGCCTACTAGCCCACTCCCCAACCCACTTACGTACAGGGGTAATAGTGGTTCTGACCATGCTGCTGCCCACAATATGAGTAGCCAGGTCAGGAGCGTGAGGACTGCTTCAAGCCCTCTTTCTCCCCTGCACTGGTGCCCAGGACAGGCCACAACATGCTCCATTAATAAGAATAAATATAAATACAAAACCTGTTCTCTGTTCAGAAGAGGGAGGATGGTGTTGTGGTTTCAGGCAAAGGCTTGGGTTGATCTGAACTGGTTCCATCATCCCTAGTGGCAAAAAGATCAGAAAAGAGCAGTGTAAAAAAAACCACTAACCACAACTAATAACGGGAGAGCTTCTTTACAAAAGCCCTGTGGGGCTGCCTCCCAGAACATACCAGCTATGCCATTTAGGTGATCCAACCTGGAGCTTAACTTCAGGCTCAGAAACAGAGACATACCTTCTAGGAGTCTCCGAGCAGGGCCGGCTCTAGGCACCAGCAAAACAAGTTGGTGCTTGGGGCGGCACATTTTTAGGGGCGGCATGGCCGGCGCCAGAATGCCGCCCCTAAAAATGTGCCCTGGCCGCCCTAGCTCACCTCCGCTGCTGCCGCTCGCTCGCTGCTGCTCACCCTCCCTCCCAGGCTCTCAAACCTGGGAGGGAGGGGGAGATCCCGAGCGGCCGCGGCGCGCAAAACAGCTGATTCACGCGCCGCTGTTCGCCCTCCCTCCCAGGTTTGAGAGCCTGGGAGGGAGGGGGAGACTCCGAGTGGCCGCGGCGCGGCGCTTCTCCCCCTCCCTCCTAGGCTTGAGAGCCTAGGGGGAGGAGGCAGGGCTGGGGATTTGGGGAAGGGGCGGAGCTGAGGCGGGGCCGGGGGTGGGCTAAGAAAAAAATGGCAGGGGGGCATCCAAAATTGTTTCTGCTTGGGGCGGCAAAAATCCTAGAGCCGGCCCTGTCTCCGAGAGGGGACTCTCACCTTCTCAAATGCAGAAAGCGTCATGGCATGATGCCAGTGTGCCTTGGCCACAGACATGAGGGAATTAATTAAAAACAGGGAAAAAAGATTAGCTACCACAAAGGTGAAATGCCACAAAGACCTGCTGCTCTCTGCACCAGCCCCACATTAGAATTATTTGCTTATTTTTTAAAGTGAAAGAAACATATATGTTGTTTAATAGACAAATTGGAGAACAATATCCCTACCCAAAAGACCAAGCAATTCATTATTTATTATTATTATTGTATGGTAGCACCTGGAGCCCCAACCAAGGACCAGGACTCCATTGTGTTAGGCCCTGTGCAAACATGGAATAGAAAGACCATCCCTGCCCCAAAGAGCTTATCTGCTTCTCAAGACTTAGCAAATAGAAAAGTTCACACAGATTTTCTTGCCACCAGCTGAACCAAACAGAATTCAGAATAAAAAAATAAGTAAAAAAATACGGGGTTAAAGGGGGTCTTGAGGTGGCCAGATTCATTATTATGAGGAAGAGCTTATAGTCAGAAACCTCAGGCCACCACCACAACCACCAAAATGTACAATGCAAACCAAAAAGAAATCTGGTAGGAATTAGAGATGGTCTGGAACCAGAATTCTAGACTAGAACCTCCACACAGCGTAGAGGTTCTGATCCAGAAACAAAACTCGGCGGCTCAGGCCCAAGTACACGTGAAGTACATAATGCTGGACTCAAAGGACCAACTTTTCAAACATGATCACCATTGATGTATTTTCAACCCCAACCCCACCCCAAATTGGCAAACACCATTGAATGATTGTCTGCATGAGCGATTTCCCTGATTGCATGAATATCTGGCCACTTATTTTGGTGCCAGCTGGGAACTAAATACTTTGAAAATCTGACCCATATTGTGAGTGCGGAGCATTTCAAAATGCTCTGAATACACACATGCATGTAGACAGATTCACACACTGTAAATGCATTTGACTGTTTTGCCGAGATCTATATTCTGAGGACAAATTATACCTAAGAACTGAAGTGGATAAGATAGGTAACGTAATAGGGGTGTTTTTGGATTAACACATCCAAAAATATTCTATAAAACACTTGGTCAACCTTCTTTCAAGGTCCATTACAACTACAGTTATCTTTTGTGTGAGAAAACAAAATAGAAACACACTGTTCCTTCCAAGCATGGTTCGAAGCGTCTTTAAATTCAGCTATTTTTTTTTGCAGGCTGTACAGCCTTACTTTTTATAGTTAAAAGTAATTTTAAAGCAAAAAAGAACATAAACAATATACACTGACTCTTGACACTCCATTGCTTTCTTAAACTAGAATAATAAAAATTTGCAAATGAACAAAAGAGTGGGAGGAAGATATCTAATTTACAATGTTTTTGAGATAAAGAACACTACAAAAAAAGATCAATGTGAATAATAAAGCATTGTTAACTGAGTCATGACATTTCTATTCTCAGTGAAGATTTGAACAGTAGAACTCTGCAAATGAGCACCTTATGCCATTTTCAAAGTGGGAGGAAGACGTATAATTATAATTTTTAAAGTGAAGAGAATTAAAAAAAACTCTGTGAAAAAGTTTATTGAAAAACATATCGACATATCAATATGACATAAATTACTTTAATTTTATTAAACTAGGAGGGGGGGGAACTCTCTCTTTTTTTCTTTTTCTTTTTTTTAAGACTGGCTGCAGAATATGTTCCTTGAAAAGAAATTGCTTTATGAAAAAACTCTTTTACTAAGATGAAACAGCACTGAATGTCAGCACTACCATATATTTATTCTGTAACTCTTCCAACAGCTGAGATCTATAAAAGAAACATATTTTCAAAACAGTTTTAACCTCCATTGTCTTGATCACTTGCATTAACATTTTTCATGTCACCTACTGAAATCCCTAAAAGGAACCTTTTAGTCAGTCAAAATTAACAAATCTATTTTTAAAAACAGCCGCTGAAGAGTCAGAAAGACATAAGGTTGTGTATTTTATTTGACATATATTTTCAGCTGTCTCTCTCGTTTGTGGGATGAGAGCAACATTTTATACTGATGTTATCAACTCCGGGGAGGAGGGTGATTTTGAGAGTGAGGAAAACAAAGTCTGCTCCCACTGCATGTGTGCCTTAAATTAAGAATAAAAATATAGTGTTGATCAGATCACTCGGATGGAGCCTTTTACTGTCTTGGCATTCATGAAGCTGGGAGCCAGCTGTAAAATTATAGTTTGGGCCTAAGTTTATGCTTAGATATATGCACATGGCTCCCATTTACTTCAAAGGGAGTTGCGCACATGACCAGAATTTGACCTTCACCTCTTCCATCTTTAAGCCTGCACAGAGCCAGAGTAAACAGGCTAAACACAGGCAATTTAAAGGAGTTAGGGACATCGAACAGGATTTTCAAAGTGACTAGTGATTTTGGATGCCCAACTTGAGAAATCTCAGAGGGTGGGTGTGCAGCACTTTCTGAAAATCGGACCCCTTCTATGTTTCATTTCGGGCACTCCGAATCACTAACCACTTTGAAAATCTTGGCCATAGAATCTATTCCCAATACAAGAATAAGGTGCAGGGAAGCCCCTTCGTGGCTGTTAGTTCCAATCTCTGGTCTGGCTTGGGAGCCCTGCCAAACCGCTATTAACTGGCTCCTCCTGCCCACTGGAACTGTGCATGCCACCGTGCCCGCATAGGCAGAGCTAGCGTGGAGTACAGTGCAGTAGTCCCCTGTTGTATCGTAGCTCTCATTGTGACTCCTGCTTGGCACGAATTTCACTCTTTGGACCGGCTTCTGCCACCTTTACTCACTGAGAGTTGCACTTTATTCCTTGATTAGTCCCATTGACTTCAGTGGGGATTACTCCAGAAGAGAGGCACTACTCGCTGTAAGGATGGCAGTATAAATATTCATATAGTGTGGATAGCCATGACAGGGGTGGCCAAACTGTGGCTTGCAAGCCATATTCGGCTCTTTTACCATTAAAGTGCAGCTCACAGAGCCTCTCCCCCACCCCATTCTCCACCTACCAGACGGGGGAGAAGCTCAGGAACTCTGCCTTGCAGCGGGGTGGTGGGGTAGGCCTGATCCTGCAAAGACCTTGTCATCAAATCAAATCACACCGCATAAAGTTAAGCACATGCATAATAAGCCTCTGCAAGATAAGGGCCAGGGAGGGGGGAAAGGATATATTATAATCTGACCCATGGTGCACAAGTATTTTTATGTCACTAGGTGGGAAGGCTTTGGTACTAACCCAATTGACTTTCCTCTTTATTTTCCCTCCTATATCCATCTATTCCTCACACATTTCTTGCATTCCGCATTTGCCTCCCCTTGTTTCTGTGCCCAGCTGTTCTCACTTCCTGAATCTAGATTAGTAAAGGGAAGTAAATTAAACCATTCATTGAACAGATTTCAATATTTTAAAAAACCCCAAAACCTCAATTTCATTCATCATATTAAAATTTAAAATGAATAAAAAATGTTGAAGGTGGAAAAATGGGGGGGAGGGGTTGGGTGTTTCTTATTTCAAAACCAGTTAAAGTTATATACATATATTGGCTTAATTAATTTTTAGAATATCTGTATAATTTGTAAGAAGTATTAATGGAACTGGATGGGATGGGGTTAATCAACACATTCCTGTCAGACTTTAGGATCTGGGCCAAAATGTTTGGCCAGCCCGGTGATAGACTTATAATGAGTCAATAGAAGACTTTACAGTCTATTGGGTCACTGATTCATGAACTAAGAATTTATGTGATGGGGTCAAAAATCCCTCCGATAGAGATCACATCATTAGCTTTACCCTTCCAACAGCAAAACCCAGTAAACCCAAAGCTTCTGTGCATTACTAATCCATCATCATAAATCAGAAGAGAGGATCTCTCACAATGTCATGATAAGCCCAACATGTATTTACAGCCTTGCTTCCATGCTGCAAAAATAAACATGTAAATCCCTTGTATCCTAAAGCCTGCGCCCAGTAAAATATGGTCGGCCTGAGACAGTAAAAATGGCCATGAATATGCTCTCCTTTAACAGTTGGGTTTAGAATAGTTGCAGCTCTCTCTTTCTTTGAAATTAATCAGAACAGTTCTATTAAGGTGTGTTCCCTCAAAGTATTCACAGTGGCAATGAGTAAACAGGGAATGATCTTGTGCAAGATATGGAATTTCAGAGTTCTTAACGCACCAAAATACAGTGAGATTTAAAGGACCATAACAGCAGGACCTCCTCACCTAAGGTCTTGCTGCTCTGGGAGGAGTATGCTCGCTAGCCAGCCTTTAGACTGCGCTGGGGGAGATGATGCCCATCCAGCACAGAGGGCGAGGAGTTCCATACAGCTGCCCCTGCAGTGACTGGCCCCTGGAAGACATCAGAGATAATGGGCCTGCTCCTCTAGTCCCCCAGAAGACCTGCCGCAGCAGGTAAAATATGGAGGCAGGGGGCTTGGTGGCAGAATTGCAGGACCTGCCCCATCTCCCCTGAAAGGCTTCTTTGCTGAACAATTCAGAACCTCAAGTGAAGTTCACCTAGTGTTTGGTACTGAGGATGTGTATGTTTAGATTCTTGGTAAGATTCCATAACCTTCCCATATTCTCATTGTAATCCCGCGGACCCCACTTCTTTCCCAGCCTTCAAATTCCCTGTACCTCCGTAAGGCAGTGGCTGTTGGGAAAACAGACCAAACTGAAGTCAGCTAAAAGAGCTAGAAAGTTCCACCTTTTCACATGGCAACACAAACCTTCGCTTTTGGTTTTACTTTTGCTGTGACTCTATTCAAGCCAAGTGAGCTCAATTCAAAACATTAAAAATACAAGAGTTATTTTCCTTCAGGTCCAATGTAGTCCTGCCTACTTCATCTAGGGATTGAATGGACGTGGCACATAGCTATTACAGTGACGGGTGCATGATAAATTAGATAGACAGAATGACAGAGATATATGAAATAATGGGATAAAGAAGATCATCCAGGCATTCCCTTTTTAACCTTTTCTCCTGATACAAGAACATGGTGACTCTCGATAAAATTAAAAAGCAAAATATTTAAAATTGATGGAAAATTTTCACATAATACATAATTAACCAGTGGAACTCTTTGCCACATGATATTAAGGCAAAGATCTTAGTCTGATTCTAAAAAGGCTTGGACATTCATAGGGATATTAAAAACAATATTGGCTTTAATATTAAAAATGTATGAGAGATTTCAACCCTTATGCTTTAGGACTTAGGCCAACCACTAACTTTCTGGGCTTAGGAAGAAACTTGCTCAATAGGGATGTTATTTCAAGATTGCACGATGGTGGTGGGGGCGGTTAACACTTTCCTCTGAAGCTTCTGGTACAGTCTATGGCTGCACAGACGGACCTGAGGAGGTATATGAGTAGACAGAGACTTCTTCATCAGGGTGCATTTCTTTCCCCATCCCCTCTTGATTTGTTTCAGTGGATAGTTTGTTGAAGTTGATTTGACTGTTAAAATCACGGCATATATGGGTATATGATAGCTATGCTACACACATAGTTAGAAGGTGGCAATGGGTTTGACCTCCTGCCAATCTCTAATGGTAAGTTATTTTTTATATTCACATTTCAAATTGATGATAAATAATATCAACTGTACATAATATATTTTAAAGATTATTTGGCTTCATTTATTTTTCCAAGCACTAAACTGATTACTGACCATTATAGTATCAAACTATTAAAAAAATGCTACCCACTTTTTTATGCTGGTCTAGCATAATCTTTATTTCTTTAGACACTTTGTGCAAACATTAAATTGATAAAAGACATAATGCAGATAGACCCACAGCTGAACTTAAGGTAATTACATAAAAATGAAATGGAGATCTATAACGGTACACTGCATTCTCCCCTATTGCATTGTTTTCTGGAAGCAAGGAACCTGCTGGTCATAGCAAGTTGCTTGCTATGATGATTGCATCGTGACTCGATCTAGCTGTACAAGACAAGTATAACATTACTTAGGGGGAGAGTCTGACACGAAAAATGTACTGTATTTTCAAATATCAGAGGGGTAGCCATGTTAGTCTGGATCTGTAAAAAGCAACAGAGAGTCCTGTGGCACCTATAAGACTAACAGATGTATTGGAGCATAAGCTTTCATGGGTGAATGCCCACTTTGTCGGTTGCATCTGACGAAGTGGGCATTCACCCACAAAAGCTTATGCTCCAATACATCTGTTAGTTTTAAAGGTGCCACAGGACTCTCTGTTGTATTTTCAAAGATGTCGTATTCTTCAAAAAACAGAGAAGTCGTTGAGTGGCATCTTTTGTTACTCTTTTGTTTGACGGTGCTGTACTGACAAATTCAGGTTGTGTCTATGCATTTATATTTCTAGTTTTGATTTCTCCTCAAACGCACTTCAAGGATAAAACTTGACTTGAAGCACAAATACTAGCCGACTGTGGATGCAGTAAATGTTAGCCTGGCACTTATTGACTATTTCCATCTGATTTTTCAGTCTAGTTCCATTGAAGGAATAAGTGTATTGTGAGGGCGAGTGCATTGTTACATAACAGGGCAAAGTGAGCACTTGACATATTTGTTTTCTTATTAAAAGTAAAATCCTGCTCAGATGTTAGGGGGAAATTTTGAAAGGGTCCAATTCTCCACCTGGCCTCTATATTTGCAGTCAAACACTAGTTTGTGATCACCAACAAATGCTGGTGCAAATGATAGAAATCAAAATTTTAACTAGGCTCCATCTTGCAAGCAGCTCTGCATAGGATGGACTCCTGGATCTGCACATTCTGAAATCAGTGGGTCTCAGAGTGGGTATGGAGGGGTCTGCCCATATGGATCTGTTTGCAAGATTGGGACCTGAGTGACCTGTGAGAGTGAATGTCTTTTGCACCCACAAATCAGGTAGTTGTCTAAATTCTATCCCTTGTGCCTGCAATTGGTCATGACCATCAACTGTGGGGGAAACATTGATTGTGTCTAATGTGGGGGAGGGATAGCTCAGTGGTTTGAGCATTGGCCTGCTAAACCCAGGGTTATGAGTTCAATCCTTCAGGGGGCCGCTTAGGGATCTGGGGCAAAATCAGTACTTGGTCCTGCTAGTGAAAGCAGGGGGCTGGACTCAATGACCTTTCAAGGTCCCTTCCAGGTCAAGGAGATAGGATATCTCCATTTAAAAAAAAAAAAAAATTACTGGCCTTTTTTGAAAACCAGGCTTTCAAGTGAGAATTTGTTTTAGAATTCAAATGAAACAAAATGTACTTTAATGTAAGAGCCAATATTCGTTCAATTGTAGGTGGGTCTATCATCAGCAACTCATAAAAATAGATTCACCCGCATATGTACCTACATCCACATTTTCATATCTCTATCTATATCTGTACACCTATATTATAGTTTGAACAAGATGTATATGGTAGTAAACCAGCCTGCTTCTTGAAATACTTGTAACTGGGATTAACATATCAGTTAAACAAAATATGACCAGAGGGAAAATGTCACTGATTCTAAGTTTGATTGAAATCAATGGGAGTGTTGCCTTTAACTCTTATCAAAGCACAATCAGGTTGCTGGTGTAGAGACTTCCATATTTGCCTGTAACACTTTCACTTTCCTGAACATGTTCTAACATTTCAGAACATTTCTGTAACCCACAGAAAACTAAATTCTGCTCAGATACACCTGTGCAACTCCAGTTTAAGTCAACCCACTGGATACCAGAGAGTACTTATCACAGTACTTATCAACGAATATTCAGGCGCATGACTTTTATTTGCTTTGTCAGATAACTATAGTGTGGACTATGCAATAAAACCCATATCAGAGAAAAGCTTACTGATACGTTAGAAGTAAATTGCTTCCTCCAGAGATCTGATACCTCTATTTGTGCATCCTCTTTTTTTTTAAGCCTCTCCTACTTGGAGATACTACATAGTACAGTGTCATCAAATAAAAATGGCAGAAACATTTTTGATTAGTCCCTCATCTATGTAAGGTGGAAAATGCCAGTTCATGCGCTTGTAAATACACTCCAAGATAGTCAATTTTACTGCATTCTGGACTGACCAGGCTGGACAATGAATCAATATATGTTCAATTTTATGCAGTTGATGTGAACGAGATGGTTATCTTCAGGAAGGGTATATTATTAAACTAGCAAAATCCCCTTTCAAACAAGCCCTCCCCTGTGCTGCCCCTCACACTTCGGGAGGAGCTCCCCCTAAACACCTGCAAAGCTCCCAAAGGCTTGGGTGTGCTGCAAGCACTGTCTAGTATGCTGATCAATACTGCCTTATTGATTCCTTGTGCTCCTTTGTCTGCCTGTATTCACCAGTTGTCTCTTGTTTTTTGCTTGAATTGTAAGCCCTTTGGAGCAGAGACCGTCTTTTTGTTCTGTGTTTCTACAGTGCCTAGCATGATGGAATGGGGTGCACAGCAGGAAAGAGGGGAATGGGGTTAACATGAAGTCATGGGGCGAAATGGGGTCCCGGGAATGGGTGGAGGAGAGAATGAGGGGAACAAAGAACCTCTGGGGGGAGGGAGATTGGGGAGACATGGTATGGGGATAAGGGGGCACACAGAGCTCATGGCATGGGGGCACACAGCCCCTGCCATGGAGGGAAGTGGGATATACACAGAGCAGCTGGGATGGGGGGGAAATGGGGGACCCTGGGTATGTCAGGAGGGGGCAATGAGGGACACACGGAACCTCTGGCAGAGAGGATGGGGGGAGAGTTGCAGGAAGTTCCTGGAATGGAGGGGGATGGGAGGGTGCATACTGGAAACTTAGTAGAGGGAATGAAGGGAGGCAAGGAGCTACAGACGCTATGGAGTGTGCACCCCTTAGTAATAATAAAAATAGTTTTACCAACAACAGCTCAGCTCCCTTAGAAGCCTATGTGGACAAAGGAGGGATTTTCACTCCAGAGTTCCTTCGTAGCGTACCTTGTCTTCTTTTTAAAAAAGGGCTCAAAGTTAAAAAGTAAAATATACAGCCCCGTACTTCAACTTTATATTCTCCCCATGTTCTTATACTTCACTAACCTCTAGCCAACTTTTTGGTCTCTGCGAATTACTTCGTGTACAGGCAATTTAAATTACATGCAGGCTGACTATGTGTGATAATTTAAACTGATTGTTAATTAATTCTGTAAGTAAATAGCTACTGCAATCTCTATAATCATCAAGGTTTCTCTAGCTATCAACGTTTTCCTTAGCTGCTCCTTATTATACAGTACAGAGCAAAAGTATGTGGGGGGGGGAAATGACATGCAGGATCTCTTTCTGGATCCTTGCGGCAGAAGGCAGCCCAGCTTCTTGAAAACCTTTATGGCTCTTCTTAGAATTAAATGTTTGCAAAACTGAGCTGTTTGTAGAGATTGATTTTCTGTATATAGCTTAAGAGGAAGCATATCATGAGATTTAGGTTAGATAAAAAGTAAGGCTTTGTGTGATGTGAGGTGCCAGCATTAATCAACTGGAGATAAGAGTTGATGAGGTTATATCATCCCAGTACCAGTGAGACTGACTATTAGTTATGTTTCTTGGCCCCTCGGTCACTTTGGAGAGCAGGTAGAAAGCAGATATCAGAGCAAGTTTACTAGTGCCTGAGACATTCCTCAAGGCTAGACTGAGCTCAAAATTATCTTAAACTATTCCCTAATTGGTCCTTAAAATTAAGAGCTATTTGGAAAGTCATAATTTCCCCCCTGGTTTTTAAGCTGCATCTCTCACATCACTATAGCCCATCTTTTAGTCCCCAGAACTAGGACATCCAAGGCACAAATGAAAAGGAAGTCCTGAAACACGGCGTAAGGGTTCTAATCAGAAACCACCTGGCTCTCTTTGCAAGAAAATTATGAGCCATGGCAAAAAAAAAAAAAAACAATCTGTGCTGTCCCAGCTGCACACAGGTACCACCTACATGCAGTTGTACATCATGTAGCTGGCTGCCAGTCTAAAGAAAACAATGATGCAATTGAAAACTAGTAAGATAACTTTTTTGCTTCCTAGTTGACTACCAAGAATTATAGTTGCAATGGCTAGCATGCCACTCCAATTCGATTCCATTTGAATAAAAGTCTGTATAGCCTAGTTTGATCACGCCCCATTGAAGTCGATGGTAGTTTTTCCACTGAATTCTCTGGGTGTAGGAGAATACCTTAAACGGTAAGCCTGCAAACCCTTACTTTTTGAATACACTTTTCCCAGGCAAATATTCCCATTGAAGTCATTGGGACAACTCTGATGAGTAAGGCGAAGGCTGGGGAGTAAGGGCTTATAGGATTGGGTCCACAGGTTGGGAAAGTCTGAAAATGTCATTCCTTTGGTCCATTGGCTTAGTACTACATGTAGACCTTTTATTCCCTTCCCCCAGATAACCAGCTTACAAGTGAAAAACATAAAGACAAGAAACCTATGAAAGGTATTATGAGTTCAGTGTCGGAATTCAGCATCACAGACGCTCCATCCAAGGACACCAAAAATGAGAAGAAATTGTCAGACTCTAGTACATCATCATTATCTTCCCTTGAGAAGTGCAGGACACAATTCACCTACATCGAAAATGATGCATCAGTTCATCAGAGAGACAGTGATGGTATGTTTTGTAAAACAGATTAAGTGTAAGCAGATTTCTAGATAATATCTGTTTAAAGAATACCCTGAAACACCTGCTTAAACTTTGGACAGGAAGTTAAAGAATCGAAACTAAAGCAACCGTGAGATGTCCTAGACACTGTTTACTCTAGACTTGGGAATCTAAGGAAGATTGCTTTAAAGTGCCCATGACATGAGGGTTCCTATTGCCGGGCCACAATACGAGAATTTAAGTCCAGTGGGGACATGTCTGTGCCTGTGCATGGGTCTTAGGAAATAGTCTTGCTCAGATATATATAAATAGGATGCTCAGTAGGCATTGGAGGGACAGACTCCCTCTCCCCAGGCAGCAGAATAGCATTGTTATTGCTTCTGCAGCTGCGCCTAAGAGTACGGAACACCCCTTATGCACAGTGGCTTGCCTGCTGGATCCATATAGTTGTGGGTCCATTCCTTCCCCTTCCCTTCCCCCAGTCCCAATTCTGCCGCTGTGAGCCTGCTGCAAAGACTCTCAGACGATCTCAGTGAAGAGGCCTTTTCGTATTCTGCCCCTACTTATGCAGAATCCAGCCTCCTGCTTATGCTGCTTTCAAGCCCTGATTCGACAAGGTACTTAAACATTTGCCTAACTTTAAGCCTGGTAATAGCACCACTGACTTCAATGTGCTTAAATATAGGCATGTGCTACTGAACCTAGGTGAAGCATGGCCTTAAGGCTTTTGATTCTGGCCTGCCTTTGCTAGCCAATATGACCCCATATCTGCAAAATACTAATGTTTATCTCAGTACGTCACACGACTGGGTTTTTAAAAACTTGTTTTCTCCCAACTTGAAAGCAAAATGCTATATAAGGCTGTTAAAATACAGAACTCGCATGGCTTTTGCATACTTTGCAAGTGCACCTCTAACCCAAAGAAATGTTCGCCCTTTCTAAAAGGAAATGTATTTGGCTGCTGGTCCAAAATTTGCATGTGGCTATTATTTGGGGTTGTTTTTCTTTCATATGAACAAAACAAGTTATTTCTTTCTCTTTCATTATTACACAAGTCATTAATGTACCAAGACAATCATTGGCTTTCATAAGAATTTCACTAACCATCATATATCCATGCACCAAAGCAGAACACCCAGGTTCTGTAGATTTAGTACAGACTACATCTTGTGTAAACTGAAGTCAATGAAGTTACGCTGATTTACAGCAGCTGAGGTTCTAGTCCTAAATATGCTCCTAGACATATCTGTGATGCTCTTGTTCCTTGACTAAAGTTCCTTATGTGGGCATTTTATAATAAAGCTGAAACGTGTCAGCTATATCATGTTAATGATCCTTGCATTAAGAACTACTAAGTACAGATCAACACAATAAACCACAATGCTCCAAAGGAACCATTATGATATATTGTATCACCGATTCTGTAATAATTGTAGTGCTTCATATACTTCTAGCGATATCAGAGTGCATTCAATCTTCTTTAAAGAGGTGAAGTAGTTATTCCATTAAGGGGGACTGATCCAGCAGTTCCAACACAAATTGATGTTTTACCTGAGTAGTGATTACAGGATTGGTCTCGTAAATTGTTACTGGTACACAGGAGTGGTACATATGTGAAGTCAATAACAGATTTCACACAGTTAAAAAACGAAAAGCAAAGGAAATTAACGAAAACAATCTGTGCTCAATTAAGAATGTTAAGAACTGGACCTAAGCCAAGAAAGGCAAGGAAACTCCAGATTTGTGTTTGTCACTGAACACTTCATTCAATCTATTCTGACTCGTTATTGTAGCTGATTATTAGGCACACATATGGCCAATTCCTATTCTCTGATACAGCCATGGAAAAACCCTAAAGCCAGTGAACCCCACTGAAGCCAGCAGTGTTACCTGGCTATGACTGAGAGAAGAATTTGGCTCACTTTGCAGAAACTGCTCTAGGAGAGTCTGATCCATAATCCACTGATGTCAATGGAGAAGAGGCCCATGGCTTCAATGAGATTTGGATCAGGCCCATAGCGAGACTCAGCAGTATGAATTAAGGATGGATTGACATTCACAAGCCACGAAGAGCAAGAAAATGTAGAGCAAAGGCAGACCCGGAACACTATTAAAAATAGTTCTTTTGTGGCAATTAATCTAATAATGTAGAAATTGAGAGCTGAGGTCATTGTTCTCACTGAGATAAATGCAATAATGCCTTTCACAAGCAGCAGGGAAAACAGAAGAGAAAACAGGAGATTGCATCTTCTTTTGTGCAGTTTGTGGCTAATTTATTTTCAAATATATAAATGAATGCATAGGAATGGATGCTTAATTGCTAATATCTATTATTTATATACATTACTCCACTTAAAACAGAACAAAAAAGCCTCACACATGCAGATTTTGCAAGATGTGTTACATCCATTAGCACAGTTCATGGTGTATGCTCTGATGGGAATTTAAAAGCATCTTTACTGCACATCACAGACTTTGTGCTGAAACATTACTTTATTATTAAAGTCTTGTGCTTTTTCCGTGGTCCCTTTCCTGGGCAGACCCTTAAGAACTATATCTATTCTCAGAAGATTATGTGAGCACCAGGAAGGTTAATAAATTCAGGAAAATCTGTGTTATTAGAAAACACATCTTATTTTTTTATTTTAGAAAAAGCTGAAATGATCCCTAATTGCTGTATTATTTTGAATTTGATATATCTTATCAAGGTGCAAGGGGAAAATTTCATAAATATAAGATACCTAAAAAGAATAGTCTTAATTACACCATGGACTACTGGATAAAATGATTACATTTTCTACACTGTAAATTTCATACAATTAAATGCAGCAGTGTCACCTTATAAAATGTTTCAATTTTCTAATTATTTCAGTTCATTTACTCAGAAAAAAATATAAGCATGAATTTACTAAGTATCACCAAAATCTAGTCATTCTCATTCTACAGAACTGACTGGGAAGTTAGTTGTGCTTGTCTGAACTTAAATAGATCTTGACATATTGAAGTAAGTATTAAAATTGATAACATTGCCAATGATATGCTACTTACGGAAAGAATTTCAATCACATGCTGTTTATTCTTTATTCTACCTGCTGAATAGACGTTTTTAAAAAAAATAAAGACGTTGGAGTGATTTTTTTTTTATTTGATTTTTTTTTAATCAAGGAAGCTTTAAAAAAAATTCTTCTGGAAACTTTCTGGCTGTGAACTTCTCAGTTAACTTCACTGGTCATGTTGCATTATGTTACATGATATATATCACGCCACAACAGGGCAAATGCAGCTGAGTAGGATCTGACAGTTTGTCATACTAGAGCAAGATATTTGATAACATCCAATATTTTTTCCTGAAAGTACCAGTGAAAACAATTCTCACTACTGAGAAATATTTTCCTTAAAAAAATAAAGAAAAAAAAAACAGTTGAAAAGATTTGGGCCCTGATAATTACTTGCGTTGATCCTTCAGGAGGAAAAAAAAAAAAAAAAAGACAGAAACCTTTGTTGATAGGCATTACAAGGTGCAGTCAAGTGTGGGTTCTGACATGGTATCACCACAAGTATAGCTTAAGAATAACAACCAACAGAGAAAGAGAAACAAAAAGCTGAATGAGCAAGGGAAAAGGTCATGTTAGGGTTTCTGAAATAAGTGAATGCACTGGAAGTGCAAATCATTGGCAGAATCCACCGCACTTCAAACTGCGTCTCCGCCAATTTCCAAATAGTTCAGATTTGCCTCTGAACACCTTATCTTGCTTCAATGCTAACAAATGGGAGCTGAGCTGTTTGGAAAATCGGGCTCCAATTCTAGGGGCCAAGCATGGGGAAATCAGAGCCTGGGTGAGCACATTAAGGCAACCTTCTGGGGCATGTTATATATCCTGTAAGTATGAAGTGGCTGCCAAAGCACCTGCAACATTACAGGACAGGTTTCAAAGTAACAGCTGTGTTAGTCTGTACTCCTGTTCTTATTACAGGACAATTACTCTAGTCATAAGCTAGTTCTTCTGGGGCTGATGCTTGCTGATATGTAAGAGTTACTCCCTTACACAATGCTGGAAAGAAAACGACTTCCCTTTAAAATGTATCTTTCCTAGTTGATACTCTTTTTCCACATTTTTTTCCCTTTTAAAAATTAACAAGCATGTGAATTAGAAGGTGAAAAGCCTATTTAAGAGAGAGGGTGAACTGTGACCCCGGGCAGAGCATAGAATACCAAACTGCAATGTTTCAGAGTAGAAGCCGTGTTAGTCTGTATCCGCAAAAAAGAACAGGAGTACTTGTGGCACCTTAGAGACTAACAAATTTATTAGAGCATAAGCTTTCGTGGACTACAGCCCACCGTGGACCATGCATATGCTATATGCATCCGAAGAAGTGGGCTGTAGTCCACGAAAGCTTATGCTCTAATAAATTTGTTAGTCTCTAAGGTGCCACAAGTACTCCTGTTCAAACTGCAATGTGTTAACTCTACTCTGTACTCTTCCTTTTCCGCCCCCTTTTTGGTAAGTGTTGCAAACTAGCATTCACTGAACTTCACTGAAAATTGAAGCTAGACAAATTCAGACTGGAAATAAAGGCATCATTTGTTAACAGTAAGCGTAATTAACCATTGGAACAACTTACCAAGGGTTGTATTGGTGTCTGCATCACTGACAATTGTTAAATCAAAACTGGATGTTTTTCCAAAAGATCTGCTCTGGGGAAGTTCTATGGCCTGTTTTATACAGGAGGTCAGACTAGAAGATCACAATGGTTCCTTCTGGTCTTAGAATCTGTGAATCTATTAAATCAGACTCCTTATAAAAATCAGACTAGAAGCATGTGATTAATCTGTGCTGTTTTACACCACTCCACAAGTGAGTTCTGCTCTCACCCATAAATTCATCTAAATCCTCATCCATCTGCCATAATTCTGTGATTCAACTATCCAGCATCATATGCATCCTAACTGACCCTTTCCATCTGAACAACTAATAACTAAGCTTTTAGCAGACTTTAAGGACCTGATCCAATTCTCACTGAAGCCAGTGGAACTCTTTCTGTTGGCTTTAGTGAGCATTAGGTCAGGCCCTAAAATGCTTTGATGGGCTGACAGCCCAGAAAAATATTATTTCAACACCAGGGGCCCAATCCTGAAATCTTTACATGCAGGCAAAATCCCCACTGGAAGTTTTGCCTGCAGAAGGGGTACAAGATTGGGACTGAGGATTTCTACATTGAGTTACAAATTCCTATCCGAAAAAATTAAAATCTATTCTGTAGCTTATGGCAGATGCTGTGTATGAGTGGAATTACTGGCATCACACTAGAGATATGATTGTGCTTTTTTGTAATAATGTAGTACAATGGAGAGTATCCTCATTGAGTGAAATTCACGCCTATGCAGAGGGCCAGCCCAGGGCATCAGCCCTACTTAAATCCCTCTGTACAAAGGTGAGTTTCACTCATATGGAAAACTTTCATCCAAAAGATGGTGGGGTTTTTTTCTATCCAGACCAAACAACACAGGACATCATTTTATGTAATATGTTTTACTGCCGTAATTCTTCAAAATTATATTTTAAGCTTAGTTTGTAGTCTGCAGAGATCTCTGACGTCTGGGTCTCATTTAAATGTAGTTACATCTGCCTGAATTTGGAGTACTATGGTAGTGAATCAAGCCCCCTCTCTTTCCTGTATCTCACTCTTTTTCTTTTTTTCTTAGATGAATGTGCATCTCTTATCCTGGCCTGCTTGTTCTGCCAATTTTGGGACTTTCTTATAATGCTGCCTAATACCTGTGAAAATTGGTTGATAAATATGTGCTGTCCGTCCTATAGATATCACCATACCTCCAGCGAAAACCACTCCAACAATGACTGTAACTGTGACTGTGACATTGATTGCAGCATTTTTGAATCCTGTCACGAAACCAGTGAATGTCTGGAACTTGCCTTGGAGATTTCTGAAGTCTGTTATCGCTAATAGGAAACAATTGACAGAATTCCCACAAACTGTCTGAATGGAAACTGACACAGTAAAAAGGATATAAGATTTTTTAAATAATTGGAGTGTTTGCTAACCAGGGCTGTGTGCATTCTCTGATGTCCCTTTGGAAGAACTGTATAGCATTACCAAAGAAAATTCTGCTTGTATGATTTCACAAGCCACTGAAGCCAATAAAGAATGAAAACCTGTTTCCTACCTTGCAACAGATGAAAACAAAATTCCTAAATACCAGCTGTGCTAATTGCTTTGCAGTCTCATGCTTTTATAAATCTCTCTATTGCATTCAACATGGATTTCCCTCCATCCACAAACATAAGACACATTAGGATATTCTTTTAGGAATAATATATATTAAGTCATCTTCCTAATGGATTCATACATAAACATGTATTACATATTGTGGGGTATTATTAATAATGTATGCTATAACATCATTTTATAATTAAAAATGTATTTATACAATCTCTTAAAACACACTTATATGCTCAGTTTAGGTAGAAAAGAAAATTAAGTGAATTAGAAACCATGCTAGATGTAATTACAATAAAGGTCTAAAAAATCTCCAGTGAATTTTGAAGAGGATGCATTTTAACAGGGTACTGCAATTCAACAGTGTATTAATGTGTGTGCCTATCATTATGTAATATCAGGTTATACCTATTGTTCATTAGTTTAGGAAAGAGCTCCTTAATTCTAATTAGCATTAATAGAAATTGAATGCACACTTCTAGAGGAGAATTTCCCTACGGATAGCCAGTAACGCTTTTTCCCAATTTTTGTTTGTATGATTTTTTTTGTAAAGAGCAAAATATTGTAAGCAATAACAGTGTTGGGAAACAGACATGAGTGCACAAAAGATAAAAAAAAATGCACAAAAGATAAAAAATGACAGTATCCAACTTGGAGGCACTTACTACAGTCTGTAACACTCTCTGTATTTTTCTTTTCTGATAATGGGTCTGATTAATAAAAATGAAATGAACATTGTACATTACACGTGTGACAACAAAAGGATGGAAATTCAGCTACCAAGGGGCGGAGAATCTGCATATTGAGCAAAAAGGAAAATACAATAAGTTGCTCGTTCGTGTGGGAGGTTTACATACTGAAGCTGGCCTGCCCTGTGGCAGCATTTGCTTTCTATGTGCACTCACAGATTTCCAAGCAAGCCCACTGATTTCAGTACGGAAGAAACAGAGTGCCTATAGGGTCCAAAACAGGCTCGTTGTGGAAAGTGTACAAGATCAGATCCTCATCGGGTACAAATCAACATAGTTCCATTGAAAGCAGTGCAGCTATAATGCACAGTACGTCTGTACTACACGGGTTGTGACTGCAACTCAAGCAGACATATTCTAACTAGCTTTAATCTAGCTAGCTCAGATCAGTGACGCTCTGGTAGTACATGCTTCGGACCGGTGCAGGCTAGCTCCACAAATAATTACCCAGGGTACCACTCCAGTAAAAGCTAATTTGGGTAGGTCGACTCGAGCTGCAATCACAACCCATGGCAGTACAGATACCACCTGGGATTACACTATAGACATACCCTGATTTATACCATGTGAGCATCAACCCTGAAATTTACAAGAGATTTAAAAAGATGCAACAACTACTCGTGTATGTCTTTTCTTAAAAAAAGACCGTACAGTAAAAATGTTAGATTGGAATACTCTTCTTATAAATATTTTAAGGCCTTTTAGTCTCCTTTGCAAATTCAACACTTTTTATTATAATAAAAATATATATTGCATCTGGCAAAAGGCGCAGTAGACTCCACTGTACCTGATTTCTGTGCCTCTTGTTCAGCTGGGGGGGGTGGAGTAGAATAGGTCTGTTTACATTTTGTTGTATTACGTACCATACAATGTCAAGCTTTTCTCAACTTCAGCCAGTTTAAGGATTAAAATGTGTGTTTCCAAATTGTCTATCCTGTGCCAGATGTCCTACTAGGGAGTAAATTTTCAGTGTGGAGAACTGGACACAGGGGTCTGCATCCTTCAAACCTTTATTCACATTAGTTCTCCTTTCCTTATTTATGCAAATAGTTTCATTGATTTCAATGCACATATCTGAAAAGATAAGGAAGATTACTCATGACCCTGACACTGCAATGTGATGCATTCTGGAGGACCTTTACCCAGTTGGCCTCAGTCAGATTCATCAGGAGCAAAGAGGTCTGTCCACGTGCATCGCCTAGCAGGATCGGGGTTTATTTGACTAAGCCTTTGTAGAATTGGGACCATATTTCCAATTACCTTTCAAAGCCAGCTTTTCTTCATATTGGAATCCATGGGTTCTCAACCTGTGCGTAGGGGAGTGGAGAAATGGTGAGAACAGGACCAGGAGAGTCACAACCACAACAATGGCTAGATGAGTCAGGTCTCCCAACACTTTTGTGACATGCGGTCAGCACATGGAAAAATTTGAGAACCACTGCAGCAATCAATGATGGTCTTTTAATAGTACAGAAGTGTCTCCTCACCTAATGGTTATGGGGGCATGCTATTTGGTTTCTTGTTTTATAATGCAGATGGATATTTTTGTGCTCTACAGCATGAACTAAGAAACCCTGGAAAATGTTCTTCATCCTTATGTTACCTTAATCACCAAAAGGACTAACAGTTCATGTCTTCCCTCATAAAACGGTTAATTGTAAAATACAGCATACTGCATGTTCCTGACACAGAGGAACTATTTAGCACATTTTGATCAGACAGCAGAGCAAGTGGGCTAGAATAATTCCCCCCCTGAAATATTCCAGAAATTAGCTTTTCTATTTAGAGATCCATCTTATTCCCACACATACCTGACTTTCACAAGTCAGACAAAAACCATTCATCAGATTCAGACTTAGACAGACATTGTACAGACAGGTTAAGCACAGGTACTAGAAGCAATTCAGAGCTGCGTTTTTTGTTTCCCTTAGAGAAAGGCCTACTCACCCAAGTGGGAGGCATTTGGGTGGCATCATTGGTCCATGCTGTCAGAATCAGCTGTGCTGCCAAAGTGAATGTCAGCTCTGCAATGTGTGAAACCTCAACTCTTTAAGACAAGGAATAAAATATCACCATTTTGTAAATGGGAACATCTCCCTGATACTCTGCCTTTCTTCAGCAACTTTATTTTTAATCCATAAAACACTGACAGATTGGGTGGAGGAGAGAGCCAATCACAACGAGCCACTTGTTCCCCTCCTACAGAAAAGGATAACGTCCACTGCAAACTTTCTGAGAGTCTCCTCATGAAGATTCCTCTGCATCCTCCTCTCCCTCACCTCACCCTGGAGAAAATGGCCTTGCACTTCACAGAAGGCGCGTAGGGCACAACATGGATTAGGCTGTAATCACTTTAAAGGCAGAGATTGCCATTCACTATATGTTTTTACAGCTCCTAGCACAGCATGGCCCTGACATGATTGGGCTCTCACTGCTGCTGCAATATAAATGTTAAACAAAATAAATAATCATGGAAATCCAGGCTTTGCACTGAAACTCAGTTCTGTTCCCACAGACCACAGGCCTGGCGTCTGCTTCTCCATGGCAATCTGAATCCCTCAAGATGTGCAGGAGAAGAACCCAGGACCCATGTCCTCAACCTAAGAAGATGGCCAGGTATAGAGAGGAGAGCAGGCTGAATTGGCCCCCTTCAATATCCTCCAACTTTTGAGAGCTCCGGGGCTGATTTTACCTTCTGACACAATCTCAGCTTAACCAGGATGACCAATGTCTTTCAAGCTGGCAGTGGTGGCATGACTCTGATTAGGATCCTTAGGCACTGCTGTAATATAGATAAATTACTAATTATTATGATTATATCATTCCTGTGTTGTTTTTCTATTGAGAAATTGCACATTATTTCATCGTACAGCCTATAAATTGTACAGTCTAACAAGTAAAGGCAAAATAATGAACCCCACATAATGACCTGGATTGTCTAAATATTGCATGTGAGTAAGAAACATTGGCATCTGATCTGTGTTCCGTGGCCTATATAAAATGAGTTGGTGGACCCAGGCCAACTCCTAATGGGCATGTGCCTACATCATAAGCACCACCAATATAATAGGTACCCTGAGCAAAGATGCCAAGGATTGAGTGTACACAGAGCCCTTCCTGGCCCTTACAGTAGCTCCTCCGTGCCCTGGGTCAAGGTACAATGTAAAGAGCAGTGCCTGTGGTGCGTCAGCTCCCTTAATAAAGGGCTTTGTTCTCCAGAAACATCAGTTGGTGTCTGATGTCCACTTTAAAATAAGGGTAATAATATAATTCCGAAATCTAGGGATCAAATTCTGCCTCCCCTCTAAACTCAATGGGATAGATTGGGGGGCAAATGGGGACATAATTATGCATCAGAATTAATCTAGATCTCAAAATGCTTGAGCATCCATTATTATCCCAATTTTACAGATGGGGAAACTGAGGCACCGATGTCATTGTGATTTGCACAGGCACCAGGCCTGGGAATAGAACCCAGTTCTTTTGACTTCGAGGCCAGTTCACTACCCAGTGGATCATGCTGCCTCCTTATAAAATTGAAAGGAAAAAAAAGCTGTTCACAGACATTCTAGGGAAGGCATGCCAGAACAGAATGTGTTAAACGACAAAATAATATTGAAAAACTATGCTTCTGTCGTAGACAATCTTGCAACTGAAACATAGTTATGTTCATCCCCAGACAACATTATACTAAAATGAACATGGCACAAAAGGAAAAAGAATCATATGAGTGCACAAGCAAATGATCATCAGTGTCATTAAACTGTATACACAATGTATATTGCCAGCTTTGCCATGTTTTTCTATGAAATAAAAATAACAGCAAAGAAGAGAGGGAGATTTTATTAGATCAACTGTATAAAAAGCATGAATGGCTTCCATTAGCACAGCACAGTTGAGAAAGGACAAGATTTAAGTCTAATATAAATATGAGAAAATTATACAACTGAAGTGACATGTCCTGTTTAGAAAAGACAGAGCACAGAGAAAGGAGTAAGAAGACAGCTGAGAATTTAGTTTTATAGTGTTAAAATGTATGTTTCGTCTTGTACAGTATTTACAACTCCCTGGCTTGAACATCCTGTTAATGCTTCTATTTTATACGGTACCTGCTGAAGCTATGTAATAAGTGCACAGCTAAGTTACAGGAACATCCTTTGTTCGTCTTTATTCCAGTAAATGGGTATCATCTATTTCCCCAAAGTTTTAGTATTCTTTATCAGTAGATAAAGTAATTACACACACACACACACACACACACTCACTCTCTCTCTCTAAATATTATAGCTGGCTGGAGAATGACAATTACAGGTTTTGAAAAGAGCGAGAACTGTGTTTTTCTCCGACATTTTATTTCTGCACTGGAATGAAAACAAAACCTTTCCAATGTTTTCACAAAATGGAATTGTATCAAGATATCTGTTTTTCAGATTAAAAAGGTCAGGTTTTCTCTTTGGGTCTCCCTCTCTCTGGAAGGGACTGGACAGTCCACCCTGAACCTCAGGAACTTTGTCAAAATCAAAATGCCTCTGCAGAATATGTTGCCTTTGCCAAAACACCACATTTCGACAAAAAAAATTGTTAAAGAAGTTTTGGCCAGCTCTATTAAATATACACACACACAAACACAGATTAGAGATAGATAGATAGATAGATAGATAGATAGATAGATAGATATTAGCCAGTAACAAAAATGGCAAGTGATCTTTAATTTTCCTGGAATTTTCTCTTGCTAGTATAACCTCCACTCTTTTCTGCTATATTAGAGGCAAATGTGCAATGCTATATGCTGGAGAAGAATTTGCAAAGCCACGTCTTATTCTGTGGATATGTACTATTCACTAACCCCTATAGTTTTCACTTTCTTCTCTCACTATCTTATTTTATGACCTGCTCAATCATTTCCGAGTTTACATGTAGCTACAGTTTTTAAAAGAAGTTTTCTAAATATTTAATTTCAGTCGAGCTTAAAATCAGGGACACACATCAAGATTTGTCTTTTCAAAAATATAATAACCAACAATTAATCCATTTCCAAACCCTCACTTTTAATATAAAATTCAGAGTTTCGTATAGCCTATAACCCATACATACCCATAAAGTCATGACATGAGAGGGAAAACTGGAAACATCCAGTTGGAAAGCACAAGATATATTTTTAGTTACATTAAGCCAACTGCATGCAGCTCTGCACACTTGTGTAATTCCAACATAAAAAATAATCCATAATATTCCAGAGGAACAAATCCAATTCTTAGTTATATAAATTTTCATATAAGTCCATCAAAACTCATTCCAAAAAATGTCTCAGTCTCTTTGAGAGCTAGAGTTGGAACAAAAGACCGAGTCCTTTAAAATGCCTTTAGAGCTTCCAGAGATGTTAAATCTAATTGCCCATAGCATAGCAACCATCCACAAAGGTTTAAGTCATGGAAAATGAGTTTTACCTTTATAAAAGTTATACTACACGAAGTTTATCATGGCACAGTAAAGTCAAATATAACTTGCTCCTTACATATTCCAGGTGGAAATAAATTAAGCTTTGATGCTTCACCTTGATTGCCTAGTCGGGCCAGAAAAATGTATTTTCTTACTAAAGAGCTACATATTTTTCCTTTTGAGTGGGTCAATCCAGTAAGAAATGATTGGAGGCCAAGGCACATATAAAGGTTATGCATGAGGAAACTGCTGAAATCAGGCAGAGCCAAGATCAGTGTCATTTGATAACCTTAAGAAGCTGCTTTATTATTATTAATTATTGGTATTGCAGTACTATCCGGAGGCTCTGACTCAGATCAGGGCCCCATTGTGCTAGCAGTGTATAGACACCTTGGAAGAGACTGTCCCGGCCCTGAAGAACTTACCATTTAAATAGACAAAGGATGTATTATTATTACAGATGAAAATCTGAGACTAAGGCCTTGTCTACCCTACGGGGTTAAATCAACTTAAAGTTACGTGAATAACGTAGCTGGAGTCGACTTACTGTAACTTAGGTCGACTTACTGCGGTGTCTGCACCATGTTGGGTGTGTCTCCCATCAGCTTCCCTTATGCTTCTTTTTCCGGTGGAGTCGATGGGAGATTGATCTGGGGTCAATTTAGCGGGTCTTCACTAGACCCGCTAAATCAACCCCAGGTGCATCGATCGCCGCAGCATCGATCCCCAGTCAGTGTAGACACACTCAGAGAGATTGAGAACTCCACCCTAAGGTACTTGCCTGGAATCTGGGATGAGCCAGGAACTGAGCCCCAAGCCGCTGAGTCCCAGCCCAGGGCTTTAATTGCAAGACATGGCACAATTCAGGATGGACATGTCTATAGAAAGGAGAGAGAAGGAACAGCAGGAGACACAAATCGTTTTAAAACGTCCTTGCAATAATTCAAAAGGGATCTTGGTTCTAATTCTTTTTTGATATATGATACGTTCTTAGACCTTGCCCCCTGCATTCTGCAGATCTGAGCCATTTGCTTCTTAGGGCAGGGTTAGATACACAGGCGTTATTCAATATGGACTTCAGTTAAGTCTGGAGTCAAGCCCCAGCAGCCTAGGATAGGCTAAGAAACAGGGACCCCTCTAATCCTGGTTCTAACACCAAATCCATGTGCAGCCTTAATAAGAAATAGCTACATAGCTGAGAACAAAATTTACGGCTCTCTGTGCTACAATACACTTCAGATTGACGTTAAGTTTATTTTTTAGGTTGAACTAGATTGCCCTGCATCTGTGTCTTGGGCTCTCCTCACAAATTACCTTGTGAAAAACCAGGTGATTCAGCCAAAAACTTTCAGACTTAACTTGCATTTGGAAAACAATTAATAGACCAGTATGGCCTTGGAATTCTTCCCCTCCCACCACACCAAACCTGTTCTAGTTCCATCAAGCGCCAAAGGATCATACCCCCACCCCTTATGGAACCAGAGAGTTCCCCGTCTATAAAACAGAGTTTAAAGGCCAGCTGCTGTTACAGTCTGCAGCCTCACTTGCCAGACCCCAGGATCTATATAGGCTCACAAAGACTGTAAAACGTTTGGTGCAGAGAGGGGGGAAAAAAGGGAAAAAATTGCCTTAGAGCTCTGCCAGACATTTTGTGCTTATTTGCACCCATGCCAAACGATTGGCAACCTCTTTCAGGGGGCACCAGAATGTTACCCTGCATATACCCTGGAAGTCAAAGTGTTTCCCAGATGGCCAGCTATCATCTTCTCCAATATCACCTCTCCACGAGACAGGACCAAAACAGAGCTGCCCTCTTCCTATGACTTGGTTAATTCTGGGTTACGTGCATACAACTTTGGCAGGTTGAAGCTCAGTTAAAGTTTTAGTCTCTCTGGCAGTCTAAGAAACAGGGACTCCAGGGTCCTCATCCTGGCTATGACGTCAAATCCATCTGCGGCCTAGGACGAGTCACTTAACAGCCCTGCCTCAGTTTCCCTATCTGGCAAATAGCACTAATACCTACTTTGCAAAACTGTCCTGAGGATTAATTAAAGGAACATTGTCAACTTTAAAAAAAACAACCCACTTCTCTCTGAAATAGTCATCTCTTCTGTCGTTGCAACCCTAACTGCTACAGGGCCTGTGACTAGAAAGCAGGTATCAGGGATTAAAAATGGCTGGTGTTTTAGTTTGTTTGCTCTGTACTTTGGGCAGCACTTTGTGAAGAGTCAGTGTTGCTGTTTTGATGCTGGTTATTGGCACTTCCTATCTCTCGCAGTGGTGTGATGACATCACCTTTATACACAGCTCTGCAGGGAGCTCATGTGCAAGTCTTCCTCAGGCCTAGCACAAGGTTTTGTTGCAGCTACAGTCGCAGAACGGCTGCTGTTTCTCACTTTGTGTCTAGAACGGAGTCTTTTCCTGGGACCCCTGTGCAGAGCCAGAGAACAACAGAAGCCAGGTAAGAGGAAGCACAGATGATGGCTGGGGGAAAGCTCATCTTTGCTCCCCAGACAAGCAAAGGGCTGATGAGAAATTCAGACCAGGACGCCTCGGAGCAACCGTCCTGCTCTCCAGACTTCTGCACAGTGATAGGTAACATCAGCAGCTGGGGCGTGGCCACCAAGGGTGCCCCGTCTTTACATGCAAAGCTGGCTGGAAGGAGCAAGTTTAAAGAGATTTAAAGGAGGCGAGTGAGAAGAGGGGTGAACAAGGCAGGTTTAGGCACTGGTGGCAGTATGATAAAAAGGCTGGTGTCATAACTGGGAGAAGAAGACCAGAGGAGTGACACATACAGCACATAAGAAAGAGACGGTAACAAGCTAAGATCCAGTCTGAGGCTGAGGTGTGTAGAAAGGTGAGGGCAAGCAGCTTGAACGTGGAAGAAACAAGAGGCTGAAGGTTTGGGTGGTCGCCTTTGCTGTGATCACAGCTATTGCTAAGGGTCTAAAAACAAATGTACCCTGTCCTGACATGGAAGGTTTTGTAAAGAAAAAGGAACATTTTAACTCAGCAGCTCTTTGGCCGTCATGTGTGTGTGTTTTATTTGCAGTTTTCCTCTCTCTGTAGGTTGTTCTTGGCAACACACGTTCAAACAGTTTGTGCTTTTGTGACAGCAGTACTTTGTATTGCAATGAGACAGGCTGAGTTGCTGATGTTGCCGAGAGTTGAGACAAAGAATATTTGAAATGAAAGAAAAATTTATATTACAGGAGCGCCCAAACTTTGCGAGGTACCATACAGACATCTAGAAAGACATAGGCCCTATCCAGAGAATCTTAAAACATAGAAAAACAAAACAACAACAAAAAACCAGTTGAGATGGCAAGGAAAGAGATGCAAGATTCAAGTGAAGTGGTCAGGGTGATGATGGACAAAGGAGTTGTTAGTCCCATATTTTGGTTTGGTTGGTATTTGTTTGTATTAATAGTTTATTTAATTCTTCCTAACTGCCCCTCACCCTAATATCTTAGGGTTTTTTTAAAAAATTATTGTGTAAACACTCATTTTTTGAAGGTGATGCTAAAGAATGGTGAAAATTAAGAACTCAATGCTTAATAGTAACTGTGATCCTGATCATCAGATCTGGGCAAGATCTGCATGGCACAAGATCTGACAGGGAGGAAAGACGGGCAAAGGTGACTGATTTTAAGAACAGAAGGAAGCATCATGATGGTCTAGTCCAGTGGTTCTCAAACTTTTTTTTTCGCGGACCACTTGAAAATTGCTGAGGGTCTCGGTGGACCACTTTATGATCTTTCCAGATGTTGTTTGTACCGTTAGCTAACTATTGTAAAGCACTTCGGATAAAAGCGCTATATAAACAAAACTTAATAATAATTAATGTTTTTTGTTCTACAAATAAAAGTACACAACTCATTTTAATACCAGTAGTCTTATCTTTCTAATGCAATCGATGTGCCCTCTCTCCCCCGCCGCGGCAGCCTCCGAGCTGGGGCTGGGAAGAAGGGGGGGGTCTCTCCCTCTTTCCCCTGCTGCGGCAGCCCCCGAGCTGGGCCTGGGAAGAAGGGGGGGGGTCTCTCCCTCTCTCCCCCGCCGCGGCAGCCTCCGAGCTGGGGCTGGGAAGAAGGGGGGGGTCTCTCCCTCTTTCCCCTGCTGCAGCAGCCCCCGAGCTGGGGCTGGGAAGGAGGGGGATCTGTCCATGGCAGCTGCAGCCCTGGAGCTGGGGGAAGTCATCTCTTTCTCTGGCCGCTGTAGCCCTGCATGTCCCAAATTCCCCCCACCCCCTCGTCTCACCCCACTTCCCCCTCCCACCTACCCCGTATTCTCCCAAAGCCACCACCTCATCTTACATGTGCCTCTTCTCAGGGGCTAGGCACCTAATTAGTGGAGCCACGCCTGTTCATTCTCTCACGTGCGGCTGCCCAGGTGCGCACCTTAGAGGGAACTATCTACAGACCACCCGAATGGAGCTCGTGGACCACTGGTGGTCCACGGACCACAGTTCGAGAACCTCTGGTCTAGTCTGACCTACATGACTCAGGCCATAGAATATCACCCAGTGTTTCTTGCATCAAGCCCAAGGATTCAGGTTTCAGCTAGAGTACGTCTTTTAGAAAGACATCCAATTCTGATTTGAACACAGCGGGCCAGATCCTCACTGGGGGCAAATTGGCAGAACTTCACTGAAATCAGTGGAGCTGTGCTGATTTACATCAGTTGAGGACCTGGCTCTTTGTGCATACCCAAGTCTGGGGATTGCTTTGGCTCCATACGCAAGTTAGAACAACCTCCGGACTCCTCTAATGTATGCCACCTTGTGAAAGCTCCTTGGGCATGAGGCACTGTGCCAGGGTGAGAGAAGCATTGACCAATAAGTACCTTGCTCCTACACAAAAGCTAGATTTGACAAGAGTCACAGGGTCAGTGGTGTCTCAAGGCAGGCAGAGTTACCAGTGCAGGTTGAAGAGAGCTTACTTCCACCAGTCCAAATTCTGTCTTCCCTCACTCCTTCCTGTACAACATCGCTCACTTCTGCCTGTGCAACCTCTGTGGTGTAGCACAGGCAGAAGTGAGAACAGAATTTGCCCCAGTAGTGTGATCCGAGATTGTTAGTGGACTGAATTTTGTCAAAACCTGTCAATAGGACTTTGTTCGTCCCACTATTTTGAACCTTCCTATGTACAACAGTTAAGCCTCAGATTTGTCAAAACATGATTGGTGCTGCCAGAGGATTAGTAATTCATTTTTTGTCCCTTTACAAAGCCATTTTAAGGAAAGAAACAACATGTCAGCGCTATGCCAACAAGTGACTGTACCACCAAGGAGGGATTTGACGTATTTTTCTATGCTGCAGTGACTGTTATAATAAAAGACAGCAGTGCATTAGTGAAAGATTTATGCTAGTATTTCAACAATGGAAAACATGAGGGTGACTGTGTTCTCATTCTCCCTGAGACAGGCAGCCAGGGCACATCATGTAACAATATTTCCAGGAATGAAGTTACAGCTGAAGAAATGCTGATTTGCTCATGCAGTAAGACAGTTCCAAGAAGCAGGGCAAACCCTAGCTTTATTTGTCATCTCAGATGGAGAATTTCATAAGGGAACCACCCATCCCAGCCTGTTTAGGAGAAACTACTTTCCTGATCCCAGAGTATGATGAGAAAAGGTGATGCACCAACCTGCCTTGAGTCAGCCACCCTGCCTTGGAGGGCCCAAGTTCCTTTATGGTCCCTTCCTAAATGTAGCGTCCTTGGTGGCATCATAATCAAAGCCATCTGTACCAGGAAGCATAACTACAAGCTGATTGAATTGACTAATGATACATTCTCTAGAAACCTTTGGTTGCTGAACCCAGCATTTTGTGCCCAGAATTAAATTACAAACAAAAAGGGCATTTGGTAACATTTGACACCGTGATGTCCAAGTAACCAGTTTACAGGAAAATCAACCCATAAAGGCCCACTCTGTCCAAAGCCAAAGGGAGATTTGACTACCGACGGAGATAAGAACAGGACTGGGTCCCTATCAGGGGCATTGGAGCTATGCAAGATTACTATTAATGTTTTGTTACACATTTGTGTTTAAAAACCCACCCATGGTCAGATATAACCAAAATGAGAGGGAAAAAAAGTGAGTGAGGACAGCTGTGTCATCCCAAAGCAGAGAAGGGAACTAGCTTCTTTCCCAGCCGCCATGTACAGGTTGCCTGGGACTACACGGAAAAGTGGGGTAGAGGGGGTCAGCTGCCTTCATGGCACCATCCTTCTCGTTCCTTGGTGCTCCAGAGAGTCCTATCTAGGGCTGGGGACCCATGCACAGGAAGGAGGACGGGGAGCATGGTCTCCATTTCTAACAAGCACTTTGAGGCAGGGGCCATGTCATCCTCAGTGTTTGCAGAGCACCTAGAACAATCAAGATTGGGGTCTCCAGTCACCATATAAAAGATTAAATAATAACAATTCCTCCATTACCCTTCCCAAAAAAACCAATGGGGAGCTTACAAGGGCTATACTGACTGTTCACAGGGAGATGCTTGGCACAGGCAGAACCCCCTAATCCCATTTACAAGAAGGCTTGAGAGGCAACTGCTGGCAGGGGAAGTCCTGTGAACTGTGAGGTATCTGCAAAGACAGGCAGCATAGAGTCCCAGGGTCTCCAAGCCACAACTTGATGCCTCCACGAATCCCCCAAGCATTCTGCATAGATTGTGGGGCACATGTGTGTTCCAGGTGCTAAGCCCTCTACTCAGTTTCATGTTGCACAGTAGTAGGGCAGGCTCCATGATTTTCAGTGATCTGCTCATGTTTACGCAGGTACAGGAAGGGTCCAGCCAGGAGCGGTTAATGCAGATAAAAATACAAGGGGGAGCTAACCAATCCTGGCGGCTGTACGTTGTTGTCGGTGATGACATCATATGATGATGCAACACTCCATGGGGAAGCCAATGTGGACAAAGGAATGAAAATTTCTGAAGGCTCATACACACACACTTTGCTGTGTGGTTGGCTAAGTGTGTGTGTGTGTGTGTACACATGCTTAGAGCCCAATCCTCCGTGGAGGTCAATGTTCATGTCAGGTGTACCAAGGATGCAGTAGTAGTCTCCCAAGTTGCTCCCAGGGGTGTAATGAATGGGGAAGAGGAAAGAAAAAGGGCAGAGAATTACAAGGTGAGTTAAACGTTGTATCCCTCTTGGAGATGAATCTGAACTCAACCCATTAAATTCAACAGGCCAACTGTTGTGAGTATGGAAAACAGGGTTTGGCTGCTTATTTGTCTCACTTACTGCTGACAGCTCTCTGCTCTATAGAAAGGGCATTCTAGCAGTAGGGATGAGTAGAGATGGCTCCTATAAAAAGCCCCCGATGAGAAGAGCACATATTTATGAACAAGCCAAGTGCTTCAGTGAACATGTCCCCCCTCTGCAGAAGTCTGATCCAAAGCGTACTGATGTCTATGGGTTTTGAATAGGGTCCTCATAGAACAGAAATATATAAACAGTAGGATCTGGCAGTTGTACTAATTTAATGGAATGGACTACGTATGTCCATGGACTTAAAAATAAAGCTTTGAGGGGCTAGTTGTTTTTTTTTTTTTAAACTTCCCTACTTGCAGCTGGGACCATAAAACTGTTCTAGTATGAGTCAGAGAACCAGACTTGGCAAAGCTGAACCTGCCACTTTAAAAACAGAACGCTAATTAAATAAAATAGCAACAAGGAGAATAAAATAGCTCCCCCCCCCCCGCCCCAAAACTAATCCAGCCTGAAGTGAATTTAAAAATATTTTACCTGGACCCCATTCATATACAAAATAAAGAAAAAAGAAAACATGCTTGCAAAAATTCACTTGGCAAAAGTCTAACTCAAACTGCCCTGGCATAAAAGTGCAGTATTATTTTTTTAAATAGAGTCTCGATAGGAGGAGGATTTAGCTCTAAGTGATTGCATCTCTGAGGAAAGGTCAAATGAATAGACATTTTAGAGCTGTTCTCTGCAGATCTCATGCTGATTTGTGGCCACTCTGCTCATCTAGTGCAGTGTTGGCAACACTCATGATTGTGGTATTTGGTGTTTTTCCTAAAGCCTCAGCTCCTGGAGTCATGTTATTACATGAGACTGTTAGCTTTCATATTTTTTTTAAAGAATAGATATTTCCAGCCCTCAAGGTTGAAGAGAAAAGCTTAAAAATGTAAACCATAAAGGCTCCAAACCCAGAACTCCAAATTTACTATTATTTAAAATCTCAGGATTTTTAAATTAATCCCATGATTTCTGGAGGGGCTTGACTTGTGATTTGAGAATGCTTGGAGTTGACTGTACTGGTAACAAGCTTATGAAGTGTGTGCCAAGTTCCATTCTAATGGATAATCAAAAATAGAAGGTAACAGCCTGCTACTACTGTCACCTAATGGAATTGCTCCTTTAACCTGTGCTTTTGTACTAAAGGTCCTGTATACAAATGTTAATGTGAGGGTTATTGCAAATCTACTGGCTACATTCCTGCTCCTTCCTACAACAACATTCCTCTGTGTTTCCAGGGATAGAGTGCCTGTAGAGCAAAACTCTGCAATACATAGGTGGTGTGAAGGTCCACAGCTAGGCTCTATTTTGGTCTGTCCTGCTCTGCACATTTGAGTGCAAACATTCCAGAAAAATAAGACCAATTTTGAAGTCACAACAATATGCAAAAATGCTCCATTTTCAGCACTTCAAATTGCTTTGTGGACATTTGGCAATTTTCTTAGAGATTAGCCACCAATTTGTATCATATCCCTTGTTTATAAGAAACAGAATCTTAAGAAATATTAGGAACAGCGAGACACTACAAAGATTAGTGCGACAAAAGCACCAATAATTTGTCAGAAAACAATCTATTTATCTAATACAACTAACTCCCTAGTAAAGCACCCTACGCTTCTGGTATTAGTCAGGAGCAGATCTGAAGCTTGAGGCTCAGTGGTTTGAGCATTGGCCTGCTAAACGTAGGGTTGTGAGTTCAATCCTTGAGTGGGCCACTTAGGGATCTGGGGCAAAATCCGTACTTGGTCCTGCTAGTGAAGGCAGGGGGCTGGACTCGATGACCTTTCAAGGTCCCTTCCAGTTCTAGGAGATAGGATATCTCCATTAATTTATAATTTTTATTTATGAAGCCTGTGTTATGCAGGAGGTCAGATTAGATAAACAAAGTGGTCCCTTCCTATACAAATATTTCAGCCAAAATTCTGCAGAAATTCTGCTCACTTTAGCTAACGGTCATCCCATTAACTTCAATAGGACACCACTTATGTGAATAAAACAAGCAGAACTTGCTCCAGAATTTCTGTCATCCCAGATAAGCGGCAATGGATACAAAGTGCACAGCCTGAAGTTATTCATTCCCAAGATGGATTTTTATTGACCGGTATTTACAGAAGTATCTGCAGCGGCACATTTGGGGCTCTCTCTAGGGCCAGCTTAACCTACCCAACGTTTCCCCAAGCATGAATGCATGTGCAGGCATGTGTGCTCCTCATTTTTACATGCTGCAGCCTGTGCACTGTATGTTATTGTTATGGGAGGACTATGCATTCCCTATGCATCTAAAGCTTCCAGTTACTTCAGCGGGAGATGTGAGTGTACAGTGAATGCAAGCTCATGGCTAATATGGGGTGGAGCACATACTGTCAAATATTATAGGGTCTTGATGCACATACATAAATCCCATTAATGCTAATTAGCATTCCAGGCACACATTGTAAGGGTAATAATTGACTGGTGTGCATGAGAGTTCATAGTGAGTGAGAATCTACCGAGGAACGATGCGACTCCTATTTATGAATTGTCTCTCTATATTCTACGGGCTACATTTGGTTTTCAGTTACAGCTGGGTAAGACCATTGGCTCAGTGGCTCATGCAGTGTATATGTCTGGAACTTATATGGCCCCATCAACAAAACATTCTGAGCCCCTCACACGCATTGTTGAATTTACTCTCCCAACACCCTCATGAAGAAGGGCAATATTATTATACAGAAGGGGAACTGAAGCACAGAGAAATCAAATGACTTACTCAGGGAGGCTGTGGCAAAGCCAGAAATTAAACCCACATCTCCTGATTCCCAGCTCAGTGCCTTAACCAGGGCATCATCCTTCCTACCTCCTGTAACAGACGCCATCATGTGTTTCTAAATGCTCATTTAAATTACATTTAATAAGGAGGGTATGTAAGGTTTTATTTACAGAAGTTTCCTGTTCAAGGTAATAGGAGAAAATAAAAATCTATTGACTGTGGCTAGAGAATAGTAAGGACACAGATATTGTTTATTGTCACTGTGTAACTACAGATAAAAAATCATTGACTATCACTATTGTTTATGGCTATCATCTGCAATAGTTAAAGGGACAGCTCCTACCTTCTTTCCTCACACACAACTCCCATTGATATCAGTGGGTAAAATACAGTCATTATGTTTTCTCTCAGTCCATGATAATTTCTTGACAACTATATACCTGAAAAATTCTCACTAAATCATAGAAGTGTAGGCTTGGAAGGGATCTCGATAGGTCATCTAGTCCAGTCCCCTGCACTGAGGCAGGATTAAATATTATCTAGACTATCCCTCAAAGGTGTTTGTCTAACTTGTTCTTAAAAACTTTCAATGACAGAGATTCCACAAACTCATGGGAGGCAAGTGAACCGCTGGCTGGGGGAGGTTAGCCCTCAGCCCCACCCCTTTCACCCAAGGCTCCGCCCCTTCCACCACCACCCCAGCCAGGGCCCAGAGGCCCCCCCACCCTGACCCAGTCCCACACCAGGCGAGCCCCCGAGCCCCAAAGGAGTGCCGGGAGGGTGCACAGCCCCCAGCCACCCCGGGAACACCAGGAAGTGGGGGGGGCGCATGACCCCAGCCCTGGAGCTCTGGGTAAACAGCCCCCAGCTTTCCCAGACCCAGCCAGAGGACTGGAGCCGCACACAGGGAGCGGTGGTAGGCAGGGGACGGGGCCACGCCTGGCTGTTTGGGGAGGCACAGCCTTTGCGACCTGCCACCCATACACAAATTCCCTAGGTAATTGCTTTCCAGTGCTTAACCACCCTTACAGTTGGGAAGTTTTTCCTAATATCTAACCTAAATCTCCCTTGCTGCAATTTAAGCCCATTTCTTCTTGTCCTGTCTTCTATGGCTAAGGAGAACCATTTATTACACTCCTCTTTTTAACCACTTTTTACATTCTTGAAGACTATCATGTCCCCACTCAGTCTTCTCCAGATTAAACAAACCCAATTTTTGAAAAACCCAAGCTAAAATTTAGTCAGGGATATTTATAATAAAACTCATGGACAGATCATGGGCCATGATTTTTTGTTTATTGCCAATAACCTGTCCATGACTTTTACTGAAAATACCTGAGACTAAATCTTAGCCTTACTTATCAGTGCTGAGCGGAGTGGAATAATTACTTCTCATGTCTTGCTTACTCCTGCTAATACATCCCAAAAGATGTTTGCTTGTTTTTGCAATAGCATTACATTGTTGATTCATATTTAATTCGTAATCCACTATAACCCCCATATCCCCTTTTTTCAGTACTCCTTCTTAGGTAGTTATTTCCCATTTTGTATTTGTACAGTTGATTATTCCATCCTAAGTGTAATACTTGGCATTTGTCCTTATTGAATTTCATCCTATTTATTTCAGACCTTTTCTTTAGTTTGTCAAGATCGTTTGGAATTCTAATTCTGTCCTCCAAAGTGCTTGCAACCCCTCCCAGACTGGTATTGTCCACAAATTGTATGTGTATTCTCTATGCCATTATCCAAATTATTTATGAAGATATCTAATAGAACCAGACCCAGAACAGATCTCTGGGAAACCTCCACCCAATATGCTTGAGTGTGAACCATTCATAACTACTCTCTGAGTACGGTTTTCCAAACAGTTGTGCACCCACCTTATAGTACTGTAGGTTCATCTAGGCTATATTTCCCTAGTTTGTTTATGAGAAGGTCAGGTGAGACTATATCAAAAACCTGACTAAATTTTAGATCTATCACTCTACTGCTTTCTCCCTATCCACAAGGGTTGTTACCCTATCAAAGAAGGATATTAGGTTGGTTTGACAGATTTGATTTGACAAATCCATGTGATTTGTTACTTATCACTATATTATCTAAATGCTTACAAATCGATTGTTTGATTATTTGCTCCTTTATCTTAATGGAAATTAAGCTGAATGTCCTTCTAACCCCACCCCCGGTTGTCCTTATTCCCCTTTTTATAGATAGGTATTATATTTGCCCTTTTCCAGTCCTATGGGATTTCTCCTGTTCACAAGTTTTCAAAGATAATTTCTAGTGGCTCAGAGATTCCCTTCAGACAGATCCCTAAGTATTCCAGGATGTATTTCATAAGCCCCTGCCGACTTGAAGACATCTAACTTGTCTCAGTAATTCTTAACTTGTCCTTTTGCTATTTTGGGCCTCACGTCCTACCCCATTTACATTCTGTCAGTCATCTGATCATTGCTAACCTTTTTAGGGAAAACTGAAACAAAAAGGTTATTTAACACTTTGGCCATTGCTGCGTTTTCTGTTATTGTCTTTCCCTTCTTATTGAGTAATAGGCCTACCATGTCCCCGGTCTTCCTTTGGCTTCTAATGTATTTGTAAAATGTCTTCTTCTTGTCCTTTATGCCCCTAGCTATTTGGGACATTTGGGCCTTGGCCTTTCTAATTTTGTCCCTACATGCTTTTGTTGCTTTTTTTATATCCATCCTTCATAATTTTAACTAGTTTTCACTTTGTGCATGCCTCTTTTTTGGGTTTCAGGTCATTGAAGATCTCCTGGTGAAGCCAGGGTGGTCTTTTACTGTACTTCCGATCTTTCCTGTGCATTGGTTTAGTCTAATCTTGTGCCCTTAATAATGTCTCTTTGAAAACTGCCCGCTCTCCTTAACTTTTTTCCCCTTAGACTTGCTTCCCATGGATTCTTACCTACTGATTCTCTGAATTTGCTAAAGTCTGCCTTCTCGAAATCCATTATCTTCATTCTGCAAAAGTGTATGTCCCCAGTGGAGAAATATGTTTTTAAAAGAAATGAACTGTAAATACCTTCCCTCCATCTACATTCCTACACTTGTTAGCTTTTCCTCCCAGCTCTCCTCTGCCTTTCAATATGCTAAAAGGGCCTGGAGAAGAACAGGACATATGTATTATGAAGAGTTTCTGTCTATAGGCTGAGCATGGGACCTTAAGCACATGCATAAACTTAAGCACATGCCTAAGTGTTTTGCTGAACTGGGAGTTAATTTTTTTTATTCCACAGAAATCTATTCAAATGAATTCTTATAGTTGCCCTGTGAGTCTGTTTTGTACAAATATAACCAATTGCCCATTGTAGGAAGACTGTAACAAACTCACAATACCTCCTATTCCTCATAATACAGGCAAATACTAAAGCTGTATTTGAATCAGCATTTCTTTCTGTTCTTACTAGTTGTAACATGACTAATGCTGTTGATTGAGCTGTATACATTGAAATATAACATGCTTTTCTATATAATTAATGGAACTTTGATTCAGGAATAAAAATAACGCAGCAGCTATTCTCTAGGATCTCAGACTCCCATCAGGACCCACAGCTCTTTCTTTCTTTCTTTCTTTCACATTTGCCATTCTTTTCCAAAGTTAAAGCCATTTGACTATCAAAACTAACTGGTTCATTTTTCAAATGGTAAATTAAAAAAAAAGTATTTCTGCACAAAATATGTCCATCCTCATTAGATCCATTTTCTCAATTAAATTCAAGTTTCTACGTCCAAAAGGCATAAATCTGGGTATTGATTTAGTCATAAAATAATGAAACTCCCAGAAGCCTTCTAAAACCATTTTACTTGGATCAGCATATAAGCTTTTAAAATATCACGTTATTCCAGTATTTAATACACATAACTGCTTTCAGAGGTCTAAGGCAATAAGGCATATCTCCCCATTCCATTTGAAGTACCACAGCTACAAGCAATGGTTCCCTACTATTTTTAAAGCTTTGGACTGTATTTTATTCAGTGTGAGCATGATATTTTTTGAACATGAACTTTATACCCTGGAGCCAAAATCAATAACCTATCGAATCAAAGCTCTGTAAAGCAACAACAGGCTCCTGGTGTTGTGCCCCCATAAAATGCATTTGAGTCTAAATCTACACTTCCAAAATAGTCTAGTTCTGAATTTATTGCCCTGTTCCGGCAAGATTACTGGATAGTCAATGTGTACCGCCAAAAAAAATGTTTTTTATGGAAAAAAATTGTCTTCCCTTCTTATCAAAGCAAAGAACCAAAATCAATCACGCTACATTTTTTATTCAGGGCCCAATTCTACAGTCCTTATTCACACTGAGTAGGACATGACTATGCAAGTAGTTCCATTAATTTCAGTGGGGCTGCTCATACAGGGTGAAATAGATACTTGTGCAGAGACCAAGCCCTAGTCCTGTGTACCACTTACATCTCACTTAGGCCCCATTTTTGAAGGTTTAAATTAGATTTGTCTGGTAAATGTACATAGGATTTATCAGTACATAGGTCTCATACTGGCCATTTGCACCAAGGCGAATTTCAACCATTGTAAGGATGGTGGAATCAGACCCAGGATAAATATCACAATTTTACCTAGTTTTACTTTGAAATCCCATCTACATTCCAGTCACTGCTTGACAAAAAATAATCATACACAGTTAAATGCAGTATTTTATGAGCATTCAGACATTTTCTTTTCTAGCGCAAAGTGAAATATACATGGAGATGTGTTACTATGAAAACCTATTTTGCTAAATCAGCATATATACTGTGTAAACATTTTTTTCTTCAGTCTACAGAGTTTAACAAACAAACCTGCCTTGAATAGTGCATCATTTACTCTTTTGATAACTGGGAACAGCACTCTAAATTTGGTGCTTTTGCAACATATTTGATACTCCAAGTTCCTTCAAAGGCTATTTCCTCACATGCCTTTAACAATAGAGGGCTTGATTTGTCACTGCACTACTCCTGCTTCACAGCGGTGTAGCTCCAAGAGTTGTAAAACTGGATTAACAGACCCTCTGCTTGTACATGTAAATGAGAAAATAGCTATTGAAGGAACTTGAAGTATCACTATCACGTTTCAGTGGAGTTACTCCAACATGGAGTTACAATGGGGCATTGTAGTGGTGAATCAAGCCCAGAATATTTATATTAAGATTACTAATGAGCACAGAGAAATTTAGGGTCATGCATTTATGGGAGATTCATATAAACTCTTTAAACTATGATCTCAGAACCATCAGGTAGAGAATGTCCAGTACATACAGTAAACCAAATTCTGCAGTCCATTAAACTGACAAATACAAAGTGAGATCAAAGACTTCAACCAAAGCTAGTATGCTTACTTTTGTTTGATGTATCCCTCACCTTTCAATTCACTCCCATAAATATAGCCAGGGTCTTGTCTTTTTCAGACAGCAGCCACATCTCCCCTCTGTACTAACCATCACAGAACCTAGGAGACAGACCACCTTTTCTTGCTTCATCTGTCATGTGTTTCCCAAGAAATTAGTTCTTTGACTATGTTGATACCCAAGCACCATGACTATTGTATGTTCGTGATCCTGTTCTCCAAACTCAATAGTTTCAGTGACTCTTATTAACTCAGAGTCATTCTTCAAACCCAGGGATAATGACAGGATTAACAGCACCTGAAATGTACTTCTTCCAGAATGAAATCCACTACTGTAGCTATAAAAAGGCAATGCCCAGCTTTGAAAGCTTGAACAGCTGCCGAGTGGGAATACAGCCTTTTTGTACTTCTTTTGTGACATCTCTTGTTTGGGCTGGTGCTTTTTTGTTATCAGAGAGATGGTCAACCAATGCGCCGGAAAGTCCATTTCTAGGAGAGTGGACCAGAGTTTTGCATGACAAACGGTAACATTTGATTTTTGTGCTCCACCACCTGGCCTGTAGTTTCCTCGGTCTCAAAATCAGAGTCCTGATTATGAATGTTTTAAGCTTGACACTATCATTTATCAAGCGTCTTGTGGTTAAAAGGATGCAAGCGGCACGTAACAGAAAAGGAGACATTGATGCAGAAGCATCCACAGAAAGCATTGCTCGAGCTGTCTACAGACACCAAGATTAAGTGTGAAATCTGACAGGAAGAATATGTATTAAAAATATGTGTTGACAGAATGATTTAACTAATATTTTAAAGGCAAAACATCAACTGCATTTCCATATCGTTTATAATCTTGGTGAACAGGGTACTTCAGAGCAGGCTATCCCCTTCTGCCATCACCTCCTTATTCTCTACTTCATTTTACAGCTCAAATAGGTTTTAGTAAAACAAAGCTTGAGCTATAGGACCAGATTCTCAGCCGGTGTAAATCAACATACACCTCTACCTCGATATAACGCTGTCCTCGGGAGCCAAAAAATCTTACCGTGTTATAGGTGAAACTGCGTTATATCGAACTTGCTTTGATCCGCCGGAGTGCGCAGCCCCGCCCCCCCGGAGCCCTGCTTTACCGCGTTATATCCGAATTCATGTTATATCAGGTCGCGTTATAGTGAGGTAGCGGTGTAGTACTATTGATGCCACTGGGTCACGGATATCAGTGAAGCTGCACTGATATACAACAGCAGAAACTTAACCATAGTTGTTATGCAAGTTCCTGTAGATACAGACAAAATAGTCTCAGGAAACAAATATCAGAGACACAAACATTTAAAAAAAACAAAACCCTCAGCACTCTATTTATGAGAAGAATTTACTATATGGATTCCACTGGGGTGTTTCCATTATCCCACGAGGATGAAAGTATCCAGGTAAGACGGCTGGCCACCCTTCCTGCTAGAAGAGTCTGTAAGATGATCATTTTTCAGATGATGCTCAAGTCTCATTCTCTTTTTCCTCCATCTCAGATTCCACCTTCTCTTCACTCTCCCAAAGCCAAGTCCTCAGCTGGTGTAAATTGGCAAAGATTTATTGAAGCCTGTGGAGCGACACTAATTTATACCAACTGTGGATTTGACCCCCCGGTGTCTGAATGAGGCAAGTATCTCAACGAAAGCAAACTAACTGCAGTTCAGCACAGATTCATTGGCACTGAAGCTTGTTGGCAGGATTGCATTCTCACCATCTACTGAAGATGCATGCCCACAGTCTCAGGGTCCCATTGGATCCATTACTGCTCCTCTACTCTCAGATGACAGTGTCCCTTCATATTTATGGCCATACACAGTTTAGGTTAGAGTACTCTAAGACGATCTCCTTGGGGCTAGCCTTGAAATCCACCTCGAAATTCTAGCTGGGGCACAACACGGCTAATCTGAGTTCAAGATTCGGCACTGGCTTCCGGGTACAATCCAAGGTAACTCAGTCTGGCAAGCAATGATCTGAGAGATCGTCTATGACCTGCTGGGACACTTAAGATTGGCTGGGATGTTTTCTGTTCCTGGAGCTGATCTTCCCAGGGTTGATGGGAGAGCTTTCACATGGAAAGCTCACCCTGTGGAGGTCCCACTAGGCCAAAGAGTGGCACGCTTTGGCACAGTCTGGCTCTTTTTGATGCAAGTGATGTTACTTTTGTTACTGAAACACTTAAATGTCACGATTGAAGGCAGTCTAGTGAATACAATAAATAGGCAACTACACCAGGGATATGAAGGTGTGAATCATCTCTGAAAGGTGGTACAGCTAAGAATGTCACAGCGTTGGACCATTCGTATTGCTAAGAGTTGAAACATCAGTTGTAGAGATGATTGTAGTAGGAGGTACCTGGAAAAATAACCAGAATAGTATTGGCCACCCCAATTTAGAGGTGAATGCTAGGAAGGTCTCTAGGTGAAATAGATCGGGAGGTAGCTACAGAGCTGAAATTGTTCAATCGATATAAAAATGTTAGCACTTAGTTTTGTGAATGAAATGATACTTTTGCTGCATGCTCAATTAGCCTTTCATATTAGCAACTTCATAGCAACTCTGTTTCTTAAAATAGGGAGTTACAGTGCAAGTTTTTATCTTATATAATCCTTTAGAAAAGAAAGTTCAGACCTTTGGGAGGTTTAAACATCAAACCTTCAGCCAGAGACCTGTCATTATCAAAGGAACTAGCAGCTCTATGTAGGGTTTATGGTCATTAACCATAAACCATCCAAATTGCCTGTTTTTTTTATAGACTACCTACATAACACTAATACCTACTGTATTTACATTTTTGTAATTTTCTACCCCAATGCGATCTTCATATCTAAATGCACACAGAGTATTTTACATTTATCAGTTTAATACCATAGTTATGTCTTTCTTTAAATGCCTGTTGTTCAACCACTTCTTAATAGTGAATTGGTTTTTTGGAAAGAAGATATTTAAACTTAGTTTGCCATGATTCCCTATATTTTTTTTAGCCAGGAAAGGCATCATTAATGGCACAAAAGGCTATATTTATAAAACCTGTTTACCTATTTAACCTCAGATATATCAATATTATGGGAGAACTAAAGCAATTACATGTAATTTCTTTTTACTGATGTTTGATTTTTAGGCAATAACAAATATCACTATTTATTATTAGTGGTTAAACAGTGCTGGCATATAAAAAATGGTAAATGCATTCCCCACCCCCACAGAATACTGTAAGTCTTTGAAGTATAATCCACTAAAACAAGGAGGTGTGCTGGTATTGGCAAGGTGTTTCTCTAAGTGAAGGCAGAAACAGACAATGGGTTATATCCTGGATGCAGAAGCTACTATAGCATCAGAGTCTAACCCTCCCACCCCAATCCTCTTAATATTGAGTTACAAGTTGGTCTACAGCTGGCACTTACTCAAGAAAAATACTAAAGCACAAGCTTAACTTTAAGCATGTGAATGCTCCCATTAAATTAAGTTAAGCATGTTCTTAAGTGCTTTTCTGGATAAAGGCCTTGGTCCCACTGTGTTTGGGGAGTAGGGAAGTACTTAATGTGAGTGGTGGTGACAGACTCTGGTCACAGAAAGAAAGAGCGAGAGGAAGGTTGATGGAGAATGATGATCAGTCAATGCAGGACTTTAAAATGGCGCACATAGTGTCAAGATATCTGGCATGACTCACGCCTGTGAGTGCCAACCTCAGGGCAGACTGTTAAGAAACAGGACACAACTCCCAAATTGGCTGTGTGTTCAATAATTAGATTTCACCAACCAAGTATCCAGTGTGAACTCCTCAAGCACTATAGCAGCCTTAACAGTCCCCTTGGATACTCCGATCTATCTCACCACCTAGGCAAGTTTGCCTGTGTGATAGATGGTCCCTTATACCAAAAGTCACAACAATATTCAGGTTACTCTCAGTCCCAAAGGACCAGTCATTGACCCCAGGTCAATGCACCCTGATCCCTCACCAGACAACACTTGTAGTCAATCCTATAATAAATGAACTAAAGGTTTAAGAACAAGGAAAAAGAAAATGAATTATTCGCGAGGTTAAAGCAGTTACCGTCTTAGGCTTCCAAAAGTAATAGAAGCTGCTTATGTGAAAGCTCTATATGTCCTTTAGAGCTACCCCAAGCTAAACAGGGACCCCTTGCATATGCTTAGAAGTCTTGTCCTATTTCTGAAGTCCAAGCAGCACAGAGATAACACTTCTTCTTGACATGAATTTTTATTCCCTTCCCCCAGAGCTCAAGCTGATGGGATGAGTGTTTGTGCACCTCTCATCTCATGGTGTGGGGAAACCAATCAACAAAGTCTTTTGGCTACTGATGTTCCACAGTGGCTTGTCTGGTGTCTCTGGGCCTTCTTTTGATGGAGAGGAGATGACACCTTTTGTGATCAACTAGCATTTCACACTTGGTAATGCTTCTCTCCTGACTGTGGGTGTATACAGTTTTGGAGCAAACACTTTCATAGTTACAGAGCAAATACTTAAATATTGCTTTATAACCTGGGATACAGATATCATAAGTGAGATTAATGCAGTCAGCAACTCACAAGCGTTTCATAAAATCTAAACCCATTTTTATAAATCTAATACCTATTTTAACAATACTAACAGGTGAGCCAGACTGGTTTCCAGCTATGCATTTGTCAGTGTCCAGTGAGGCCTAGATATGAGCTGGCACCTGCTCTGCCAGCATCACAGATACTTTCGGGTAAATACGAACGGTGGCTCCGAATTGTATGTTCTGTATTTAAGTGTCATGTCCCTTTTTGCTTTAATTACCCATTCCTACATACATATGAACAGGAGGGGAAAGCTTTTGAAAGGCCACTGGTCTGTCCATAGTTACCAGGAGACTGGCTGGCAACTCTGCTGAGCAGGAGAAAGACATGGACAGGTCCTTCCTGAATAGCTTAGATCACACAGGTGGGCTGACCCTGGACTTCTTCCACACCCAAAACTCCCATTGATACCAGTGAACGTTTTGTGCATACAAAGGGTACAGGACAGAGCCCAGAGAAAGCCTTTTGAACCTCAAGCTCCACAGGGACGTCCCTCATTGCTGTCCTTGGCTTACCTCCATAAGCAATGCTGCCACTGTCTGTCCCCCTCCTACTTGGCTCACGTCCATACCCCTCCATGGTAGGGACAAGCTGCAAAAGAGGAGTTAGCGGTATTCAAAGTGGGAGCTACTTACCATGCAAGGTTAGGTGGAGTAACCAAATTGCTCCTACAGTATTAGACGGATCCTGTGGCTACTCCTCTAGTAAAACCCCTTTGCTATGCAGAGCTCAACTCCAATGTAATAGCCATGGGTGACTGCAAGGCACAAGACAACATGCCGGGCACTTTCTCTCTTTACAGCCCTCCCTGTATACAATTAGACTCTTCCTTCTCCCCACCCTGCTGTGCAAAAGGATGTGAGTATACATGACCCTCTCTTTCTCAATGTATTGTTACTTAACAACAGAAAAACTTTAGGAAAGCACAAGGCCTCTTTTATTTACTTAACAAGCATTTTTTCCAGAAGCTAAATTATATTTGAGCAGTAATGTTTACACAGGTCTGTGCAAGGCAGCTCAGCTCCCTGAAAAGTTAATATGTGCTCTCCATTTGCAGTGTATAATTACGAGAGAGGAAACGAAAGGGGGGCAGGCTGTCTCAGCTACCGCACAAGCCAATTTGACTATTGCAAAGCTAATTAAATATGTCTGCTGTGTATAAAATATATCATCTCCAGATCACAGCATACTGTTAAATTCTTCATCTTATTAAAAGCTTACATTAATGCTTTTCCGACATAAATTTTAACAGTGGACAGGTACTATTTGAGGAGCCTGACAATAGGAATGACCTAGATTAGGCTGACAGTGCCAAAAGACATATCACCTAAGGCCGTCTTAAAGAGAAGAAGAATGAGGAATACATTCTCCATTATTGCCTAGCCCTGATGTGCTGGCATTATCTTCAAAAACCCGATCTTGCTTTGCCTCCTTCTCTTTCGGTACAGTAGGTGGCTATACAGGGAGAGGAATGATATTCCATGCTTGCCACATCTTGTTCCCTGGATTATAACTCAACTGTAGAGGGATTTAATGGAGCAGTGGATGATGGTTTAAATCTGTTGACAAGTCCTCCTGTAGTTTACAAAATTGCAGGGGAAATTGGGTAGTTCCACACTAATACGCTTATGCACTGGGTGCAGCCTGCTAAGAGAGGCTCAGAAACACAGCAATATGAATTGCATCTCCTTAAGAAAAAAAGAGACCTAGAGTCTGATTCTCACTTATTCTTTCCATGTGATTGGTGCTGGAATACACTGGGGAACAAAGGTGGATCCAATCTGACACCATTCCAATGCCTGCCCAGTCTTCATTGTAAATTGGAGCAGCCTTGGGGGTGCTTTAACTTACACACTGGCTTCCCGTGGGTCCAGGAAAACAGAGAATAGTGCACTGCATGTAGTCTTATCCCTATGTGAGGGAGCAGTGCTGGCACAGAACCCTTTGCCAGCGGGAGTGAGGGGACATGCACTGAGTGTATTCTCAGGGGGGCATTTCCACATTTCCTTTACATGGCCGGAGTAGTGTAAAGGGGCCGTAGTGTAATTGCACAGAGCTGATCATAGATCTCTTCACAATGTCCTTATTCCCAAAGGAACCAGCAAGCAGATTTATAAAAGTTGTTCACTTTCACACCACTTCTCATGCAGAAAACAGGAAGATTACCAAACAGCAGCACTATTTCTTATGGGCATTCCTGAATAGTCAAAAAAAAAAAGTGAAAATAGCTTTAAGGATCTAAGAAAAGAGAAATTCCAAACACTAATAGAAACTCTTCCATTGACTTTCGCACAACACTTGCGTTGACACTGTAAGCTTTCTGGGTATTAGACACTTGATTGACATAGTGATGGCTCATTCAAAGCATAGATGATGTCAGAGCAACTGCATTATGGTCTTCTCTTGACATTGTAACAGCTCCTTCAGATTTTTTTTTTTTTTTAATTCTTCCCGTTGGCATCCCAAGGGCAATTGTATTGACAGAGTAATGTTCCTGTTACAAAGTCAATGTCTGAGATATTCTCCTTTTAGGAGAGGTGATGGAAAAGGGTCTCATCACAGAGCAGCTCCTGGATAAAGAATTCAATATATGGTCAACGGAACCAGGAGATGGCATTGTAAGGGACACACATCCTGATATTCAGCCATGTCTGGGGATTCGCTATACCAAGGACAATTGGGGGCCTGATTTTCAGAGGTGTTGAACACACCAGATTTCAGTGAAAACCAATGGAAGCTACCTCTGGAAATCCAGCACCTGTGAAAATTAGGCCACGTAAGCTCTCTGCTATTGGGATGATAAGGCCAAGAATCTGTTTAGAAGTCACAATTCTCTTTTGTAATTGATGATGGTCTTTCCACTAAAAGGTCCCAATGTAGAACAGCTTTCATAGACCTCTTCCTTTTCACTTAAAAAGGCTACACAAGAAGCACTCTGATAGCCAGGTTAATTCCCCTACCGCTGTTCTGTGTGGAAAAAAGGAAGGGAGAGTCACACAGATAACATTTTGTCTTCAGAATTTATTGACTAAGAAAGTGAGGAACATAAAAGAAGCCTATTCCACTGGTATCCCAGAGAGGAAAATACTCCACTGGCACCCTCTTTTACTATACCATTCGGTGAGAGTGAGGCAGGGAATGAAAAAGCAAGACTTACCTGGGATGAAAGATAAATTATCCAGGCTCCCTGTAGCTCTAAACAGATAAAGTGAAAACAAATGTCACCATGTGTCACCTAGTGATTGTATCTGGTAAAAAGAAAATTCAACATAAATTCAAAACACAGGAATGAAAAACCCACTGAGTGACAAGGGAGGGGACTTTGGGCCCAGATTCAGCAGGTGTAAACAGTTGTAGCTGTGCTGAATTCAATGGAGCTACGTCCACTTGGACCAGTTAAGGACTTGGTGTCAGGTCTTCTCACGACGTCTTTAAAATAATCGTGTAGTCCTAAAACTGAAGCTGTGGGTTAGAGTCTCATTTGGGCTAAGTCCCTTATACAACATTCTGTAAAGTGGATATAAAGTACATTTACACAAACTTCAAGGCCACTTTACAATGACAGAATGGCACAAAGCCAATTTAGTGTAAATGAAAATGTGGCCCTGTATTTTTAGAAGGAAAAGCATTATTTACCAGGAAAATCGAGGACAAACTGGTCCCCTCCAGCTGAAGGGACGTAAACACAGTCGGGGTACCCAGAAAAATATTTGAAGCTACCCCCAAACTAAAAGGGGAAAAAAACAGAGTAACAATAAATCATCAACATAATCTGGCTGGCTGGCGCACAGAACTAAAAAATTCTGCCTCTTAAAATAGGAGCTTGAATTATCTAGATACGAACATAGAAACAAGTGACAACAGCTTTGAGATAACACTTCTCCTTATCTGCATATTTCAACAAAGTCAAAGTTGAGTGGGAAAATATTACTGCCTTGAAAAATAAATATATTACATATATCATCTATAATAGGAATATGTGCCACTGCATAAATATTTAAATACAAATTTAGAGAGTGTATATTTTGAAGAAACCCAGGCCAGTAAATTTTGGATTATAAATTTAGATTCAGAATTTTTTATTTTTTTATTTTTATTTTTTTTTTTTTTTTAGAGAGCCCATGAATTCTGGTTCACTGAACTGAAATGGTAATAATTTGTCTAATAATAAATTGCACAGATAACCATTTTGCAATCTGTACTCCACACTGACATTTTCCCATTTCCTTTTAACCAGAAAAAAATGGAAACATTCACCTTAAAAATTTCCATTCAAATTCCTTCTATTAAATTATATACTTTTATAAGACCCACACCAAGATAGATTTCCTGTAAGGAATTCCCACCCTTTGAGAGATTGCCAGCAATTCAATACATATAAAACACAATAAAGTCACCAAAATTTGGTAATGGAAATTTGGAAATGATATACGGGAAATACTCCCCTCGCACCACTCAGACAGCCTATAGAATGCATTGCCACAATACATCATTGAAACCAGGCACTCACCAGGTTTGAAACAAACAAAACAAAAAACAAACAAACAAAAAAGGATTGGGCATTTATACATACAGCAAAATCATTCAGAGTTAGAATATCAGGGTTGGAAGGGACCTCAGGAGGTCATCTAGTCCAACCCCCTGCTCAACGCAGGACCAATCCCAGACAGATTTTTGCCCCAGATCCCTAAATGGCCCCCTCAAGGATTGAACTCACAACCCCGGGTTTAGCAGGGCAATGCTCAAACCACTGAGCTCCAGTTACAACAGTAAAATTTAAAAAAAACCACTCAAATGTTTTTTGTCTTCCTTGTTTCAGGATGGAGCCAGCCTATAATTAGTGTGAGCTAGGAAGAGACTTTTCCTTTGCACTCATTATTATAACTGCCTACTGTAGGGTTTCTTCCCTCTTGCTCTGAAGCACCTGGTACTGGCCATCGCTGAGAACAGAATGTTGGACTAGATCGATTGCTGGTGAGTCCTATGTAAACTGTTAATTTCTGAAATCCTAATTCTACATTCCTTAATCAGGCAGAACTGCCATTAGGCCTTGACTCTATAAAGCTTTCCTCATGAGGAAACAGGTTGAAAATATTAAAACAAGACAGTGAATAATAAATAAAAAATTGAAGTCAGCCTGGCAAGTGTCATGAAATTGAAAACGTAAGGTGTGCCAAAAGTGTTATGATTAAGCTTGGGAAGGAAATAGACTCTGGTCTCATAATTTATAAGAAACAAAACTGCTTAAGTGGGGCGAATAATAAAATGGTCAAGGAGAAAAATAAAACTGGTCTGCTATGTGTCGACCCCATCCTGAAAAATTTAAAAGGCACTTTTACTCAGTTTGCCCTTGCACTTAATGCTGGCAAAGGGTGTGTTTTTTTCCCACTGCATGCAGGAAAGGAATTGAGGAAGCACTACCTGTCTCAGCAGATGGGTGGGACCATGTGATCAGATTTTGTTTTATGTTCTTAACTGGAAAATTGACTTCCACGCCATACAACATTACAGGTTTCAGTAGGGTAACAATGAGGATGCAAAATTTCCTCTTTCCCATTCAGTACTTACCTTGTTCATTAACATTTTAACTTAAAGGCCAATTTGCTGCCAATCACAGTGTGGATCACCTTTTAAAATAAATAATGCATAATGTGTACAATAAAGACCAAGGTAAAAATGCAAAACATTCTAATAGGGGTGTCTTGATGAAAGGTACTATTCACTCTAAATACTTTATTAACCTCAGAGGGTTATTATTATTATTTTTTTTAAGTACAGGCACATAACGAACTACTAATATGCCTCTAATGGTAGAAATAGCAGACTTCAGACATGTTATTCCGATTATTGTTCTTTGAGTTAGAGCGCTTAAGCCCTGTAATAAATGCTTAAGTGGGGCTTAAGTGATGCATAGGGTCTTGTGCAGGCCTTCTTCACTGGGTGAATTTCAATCTCTGGGTAAAAATGCAGATCCCAGTTTTTAAAGGGTGGAATGTTGATCCCGAGAGAGTCGAATTCTGGTCCCATTGAAGTCAGTGGGAACTTGCCCGGCTTACAGTTAGATACTAATATTGCAGGTTACAAACAGTTTGATTTTGTTTTTTTACTAGGTTAATGCTCCGGGAAAGTTCGGCTTTACTCTTTCATCATATTTGCTCATCTTTGATATTTACTTAATTTGTAAAAAGGCTACTCATGGCAAAAGGTGGTCAAGTGACTGGTGTAAGTTATGAGGAAATAGCTCATAACTAGAAAAAAGCAACAGAGGGTCCTGTGGCACCTTTGAGACTAACAGAAGTATTGGGAGCATAAGCTTTCGTGGGTAAGAACCTCACTTCTTCAGATGCAAGAAGTGAGGTTCTTACCCACGAAAGCTTATGCTCCCAATACTTCTGTTAGTCTCAAAGGTGCCACAGGACCCTCTGTTGCTTTTCACAGATTCAGACTAACACGGCTATCCCTCTGATACCTGACACTCATAACTAGAATTATCCCAGTAGTAACTAGTTTCTTGTTACACTTAAGGCAGTTGATTTGCCTCGCCCCCCCTCCCCCCCACTTTTTTTTTTTTTTTTTAGAACTGCAGCACTACATAGATTTCAGGAGGGGTCATTTTAACATTCTAGCTTACACTAAATATTATCCGCACATTGACTGCTGAGATGCACATATCAAAATACAGTTTATATCCTTGTGCAAACGTCATACTCCCTCCAATGTGACACAAACAGCTCTTTGTAAGTTTCATGGTGGAATAGCTTCCAAGAGGAGCCAAATTTTCAAAATATTTGGATGCTTAAATCAACGCTAAGGCAATTAAACCGGGCTTGCCCGAGCAAATCTGGAGCCTGCTTCAAAAGCAATCAGTCGCAAAGCCCAAGGTTCAATGTGCAAACTTCTTCCTCCCTCCAACCTGCCCCAACCGCCTAGGCCATGTGGAGGGACTAGATATAGACGGAGGGGTGGGGGAATGAGAATCTGCCCTGAACATTTTGGATGGAGGTTTCCACAGATGATGGGGAAAATTCCATGAAGCTTCCAGTGTCATCCACAATTCACCTACAACCCAGTCTTACACAGGCAAAGCTTCTACCCATGGAAATCAGCAGATATTTGCCTGAGTAAGACTCCAGAATAGGGACGTAAGAAGTCAAAATCCTGCCCCTTCCTCCAAAACTATTGCATGCCCTGGAGCCCAGCTGTATACAAGTTCCTTGTGTCCAGCAGGAAATTGGGGCACCGACACAATTCATCTGCCTCTAGAGAGAGAAACTGGTTCTTTCCCCCTTGACTGAGGGGCATGGGGATGAAACAGCCGGAGACTACTCCCACTCTGAAGCTGGAAAAGTGGACATGGAGCAGCCCTGATGCCCTTTCACATCTTTGAGGCAAAGATTCTGTTCAACCAGACCAGGAGGACCTCCCCAGAGGTCAGCTGGGGTTTCCAGACTGCGTGCTGCAGCCAGGATTCAGACTATGATGCAGCGTGGCTAGTATACAACACATCACACTATTTCACTAAGGGTTTGGTCTAAGAAAGGATTGCAGGATCCGGACATTAGTGTGTTCTTCTCATTAAAGCATGGAGAGCCTTGTATTTAAACAATTACATTATCTCATTTGTTCATGCCATGACTCTGCCATCGCCGAAACCAGAGTCTGCTCCTGGGAGATGTAGGTTGCCACTCCCTTTTCTGCCCTCCAGTCCAGAGCCCTGCCTTCCAATATGGCAGCCACACCCACCTCCTTATACTACAGTAACAACTGCCCTATCCAGTACATAACCCTGAATTACAACCTAAGGGGAAAGGTGCAATTCTATATGGGTCTCTGCTAGTGATGAAGCAGAAGGATGTGAATTGCCTGTTACCTTTTGCCTCAAGCTAGCAAGGGATAGGGTTTCACCAGGCCTTTTTGGGAGATTTTAATTTATTTAAGTACAGTGAAAGCATAAAAGTAGATGAACAATAAGAACGGCCATACTGGGTCAGACCAATCGTCCATCTAGCCCAGTATCCTGTCTTCCGACAGTGGCCAATGCCAGGTGCTTCAGAGGGAATGAACAGAACAGGTTATCATCAAGTGATCCAACTCGTATCACCCATTCCCAGCTTCTGGCAAAGAGAGGCTAGGGACACCCAGAACACAGGGGTACATCCCTGACTATCTTGACTAATAGCCATTGATGGACCTATCCTCCATGAACTTATCTAATTACTGCTTGAACCCCACTATAGATTTGGCCTTCACAACATCTCCTACCAACAAGTTCACAGGTTGACTGTGCATTGTGTGAAATACTTCCTTTTGTTTATTTTAAACCTGCTACCTATTAATTTCATTGGGCGACCCCAGGTTCTTGTGTATGAGGAGTAAATAACACTTCCTTATTCACTTTCTCCACACCATTTATGATTTTATAGACCTCTATCATCTTTCCCTCTCCTCCCCAAGTTCTCTTTTCCAAGCTGAAGAGTCCCGTTTTTTTCACGCTCTCTTCATATGAAAGCTGTTCTGTACCCTTAATTTTTGTTGCCCTTCTCGTGTACCTTTTCCAATTCTCATATATCTCTTTTGAGATGAGATTACCAGAACTGCATGCAGTATTCAAGGTGTGGGTGTCCCATGGATTTAGTATAGTGGCATTATCATATTTTCTGTCTTATTCTCTATCCCTTTCCTAATGATTCCTAACATTCTGTTCACTTTTTTGACTGCTGCTGAATATTGAGTGGACGTTTTCAGAGAACTCTCCCCAATGACTCTGAGATCTCTTCCTTGAGTAGCATCACCAATTTAGATCCCTTCCGTTGTTTTATGCAGTGTTGTTGTAGCTTTGTTGGTCCAGGATATTAGAGAGACCAGGTGGGTGACGTAACGTCTTTTATCGGACCAAGCTTGTCTCTCTCACCAACTGAAGTTGGTCCAATAAAAGATATTCCCTCACCCACCTTATCCCGCTAATATAGAGCCCATCTTTTTGTACAATATGTGAATTTTGAACTAATTGGGGGGAAAAGAGAAATGAGAAGGTAAATTTGCATTATCTCCCTTTTTACAGTAGCTAAGATCTAAGTGAAGGTTCAGTCTCTTTCTGATCCATAAAATATGGATTGCCATTTTCAAACTACATCAACACTGCTAATAGCCATTCCCATTAGTCAGCCCTATAATAGCATTGTGATGCTACGAAATATCGACACGATAAAACAATGGTAGCCCAGAGGTTACTCATAGGTAACCTTTTTCATTGACAAATAAATGTAGACTTTTAAATGTGCTCCTCTTGGCATCTTTCTACCTGAGTGATAACATATAGAAACGTAGGGCTAAACTGTGGAGCCTTTACTCGTCATAGACAGCTCTAACTTATGTGAGTAGTCTCACTGAAGTTAATGTTTCTGCTCGCCAGCGTGAGGAAGGGACATAGGACTCTGTTCAGTAAAGGGTTAGTGCTGATTATTTTAGAACATATCAAAACCAGGGCTGTTCCACTGCTCGCAGGGGCGGGATGCAAGGAGTCTGTAAAGAAGATGCCAACATCTTCTTGTATAGTGCCGACAATGTGGACAGAGGCTTCCAGGGCAGGGGCAAATGGAGTGAATGGCAGGGCTGGTGGATCCAATCTCTCTCTCATACACACACACACGCTACAAATAGAGGCACTGCTGTGACAGCTACTACAGCAATACCCACAAAGCAGCTCTCCTTTGCCATTCCCACTGTCCTCATCCCCATGGATCACCTTGACTATTCTGTCTACCCAATGGGAAGAGGATTTGACCCTCAGAGACGGTGTCTACTCCGCCTGTTGTGTTATGATTTAAAAACATCCTTGCACTTAGGTACCTAATGAATTATCCATCTTCCAGATTCAAAACTGTTTGTGCAATTATATTTCAAATGGCAGCATTCCGTCTCCATCAGCTATCCACAAATTGATCATTCCATGTTAATATATATATATATATATATATATATATATACACACACACGAGTCCAAATACAAAAGAAAGGTAACAGGCAATTTATTGGGGCATTTTTAAACTTCAAATTGTCTGCAATGTCTGTTTGATCGATCTCTCTCCACTCTATATTATACTTGCAGTGTGTTTTATGTAAATTGATGTTAAGCAAAGTTCATACAGCACTGGACTCTACAATAGAGCAGATACACAATCCTAGCAGGGGTCAGGGAGGAATGCTTACAGCTCAGTTAGTAGAACACATTTGAACAGCATTAAACTAGAAATTACCAATGAAGGCTCTTCATATAGCTTCCAATTCAGACTAAAATATCCAACCATTGCTCTCTGCTCCAACAGCTAAAACACTCATCCATGCTCTGATACCCCCTGCCATTATTACTGAGACCTCTCACTATCCCAGATAACCTTGGTCCTTCCATTCTATCCAAATTCCCCCACTAAAATCATATTCAATGCATGCAATTTAGACCAGTCACTTCCAGTCCTTGAATCCCTCCAAGTTTAAACTTCTTGTCCTCACCTTCAAGGCCCTCCACAGCTCTATTTCCATCCACATTTCTTACCTAAAATCTTATCAAATTCATAGATTCCAAGGCCAGAAGAGAATTGTTATCATCTAGTTTGACCTCCTGTATAACACAGGCCATAGAACTTCCCCAATATAATTCCTAGAGCAGATCTTTTAGAAAAACATCTAATCTTGATTTAAAAATTGTCAGTGATGGAGAATCCACCAGGACACTTAGTAATTTGTTCCAATGATTAATTACCCTCAGTGCTAAAAATTTATGATTTATTTCCCGTCTGAATTTGTCTAGCTTCAACTTCCAGCCATTGAATCACGTTACACCTATCTCTGCTAGATTGAAGAGCACATTATTAAATATTTGTTCCCCATGTAGATACTTAAGGACTGTAATCAAGTTACCACTTAACCTTCTCTTTGTTAAGCTAAATAGATTGAGCGCCTTGAGTCTATCACTATAAGGGATGTTTTCTAATCCTTTAATTATTCTTGTGATTACCACCCGATCTTGCTCCTCTCACTCCTAGCTCACTGCCTTTTTCCACACGCCCACCCCAGACCTGGAATAAATATCCACTCCATTCTTGTTTGCCAAACTTTCACCCTCCCTGCACTTATGTTTATCCATTATGTCTACAAGAAATGAAGAAAACACACACACACACACACACACATATACACTTTGCCTTATCTCACCATTCGGGGTCAGCAGCTCTCGTTCTTCATCTTTAGGGGTTCTTGTCCAGGTTATCTTCCAAGCTGACACCAACCTTTTTCATGTCCTTCTTCTGCATCGCAAAGCACCTATTTCCAAGTCTTCATGGTGTTTGTCCCATGACTATGAACTTCTGTACTCTCTGGCCAACATATCTCACATCTCATTGTCTCACATGACCAAGCCATCTCCGTCAATACTCCACTAGCTTTTCCATAATGGGGGCTACTTCCATCATGGCTCATATTGTTTCACTGCAGAGACTATCTGCTCTTGTTTTACCCAGCGTCCATCTGGGCAGTCTCATTGGGCATTGTGAAATAGTTAGTCTTCTCTCTTCCTCATTGGTCAGCATTATGACATGGCTGGCTTAATTAGGAGCTTATACACTTTGCTCTTTAGTTTAATTGGCATATTCTTATCGTCGAAAATTCCCATCAACTCCCTCCTCTTACACCAAGTGCTGCTCATACGGTTCCACGGCCATATTCCCATCATGGCTCAACACTGACCTGAGGTATTTAAATTGTTGCGCAGCCTTTAATTCTAGGCCATCTAGTTTTATTGGCTTCTTGTTGTCCCTCTCAGTGAATCATTACATGTAGTCCATTTGTTGTCCGCTTCGTAAGTCATTTTCTTCTAATACATCCTTCCGTAGTTCTAGGTCTCTTTCCAGTTCATATTTATCTTGATGGCATGACAGGTCATCAGCAAAAAGCTTGCTCCATGGAGCCTCTCCCCTAATCTCTGACATCAAGGTGTCCATTACGATCACAAATAGGAATGGGCTTAAGGCTGCTTCTCACTATTGTTGAGATACCCTGGGTCATGTCCTTGATAGTCTGAACAGGTGTCTTTGGCAGATTGTGCGACCGCAAACAACACTATAACAATTCTCCACAAACTCTGTCATAAGCCATCTCTAAAGTCACAAACACTATGTGCAATTTCTTGTTTCTCTCCCTATACTTCTACAATATATGGGCTATAAGCGCTGCATCCATTGTCGACCCTTCTGGCATAGACCCAAACTGGCTGTCACTTACACTCCTCCCAAACTCTCTTCTCAATAATTCTTTCCAGTAATTTTATTGTGTGAATCATTAACTTGATGGGTCGGTAACTACTATATTTTTGCATACCCTCTATATACATTAAATGCAAAGTTCACTGTGGATTTCCTGGTACATACTGTCTTATGCATTTAACTTATTAGACACAGATCCAGAAATCACATCTGCTAGCACAGACCACTGCATCTTTGTAGCACCCCAGGGTAAAATCATATAGCGGTGCAAAGGCTTAGACTAGTGCCTGCAATTCATTGTTACAGCATAGAAAAGAAGGCTGAAATTTTACCTCTCACTGCAGAATTGCTTCTAGACCACAGAAACTGCCTGTATGAGTGGATATGAGTAGCTACGATCCTTAAAATAAAGCTGTTCAATTTTCATGCAGTCAAACTCAGCATGCCAGATTTGGATATGAGAGCAGGTCCTTGTAACAGAAAGAATGTTGTTCAATGATTACGCTTAGAAGATGAAAAAAATCTTAGGTTCTATGGCAAATACGGGGCTATGTTTATCGTTGTAGCCAGATCTCTCATTTCCCAGTGGGAAGTGGGGTTAGTTGTTTAAGAGGACAGGATGCACAGAGGCCCTGTGCTGTGTTGAAGACTGAGAGATCATATGCTTCTTACCATCCTCAGGATCAGTCTGGCGGGCACAGAGCTCCCTTCAGTGGAGAAATCAACCCGCAGTGATTTAGCCTGTTGTGGTAAAATGAACACATGTGCTATGTGGTAAGGCCTTTAGCAGGGAAGTTCAATGTGGATCTCTGCTCAGCAACACAAATCCATGAGCTGTTCCTTTGTCTGTAAGGGCACGAGTCATGAAAAGGAACCCAAGACCAAGCCAGAATTAGCCCACCAATCTGCGACAATCCACCCGCATACAGTGTGATGTGTAACTTTCAGCACCAAGATAAGCAGGCGGGTGGGTGTTCTGGGACAGACATGGCAATTTTGTGCACTATCCTGGACTAGCTGTATTAAATTAAACCCTATTGAATTAAGTTTAAGTATTTTAGCAGTTCATTGCAGTAAAAATGCATATGTTTATGTATTATTGTGTATCTCTCAGAGGGGGACATGACTAATATAAAACCCTAAGAAGTGGTATGAGCTTCAAAGAAGGGCCTACAAGAAAGAACTTTTGGGTTAAGCAAAGTTAAGTTCTCCTAGGAAATACCTGGGGGTCGGAATGCAAATTCCCCACCCTGAGACCCAACCTTTCGTGACTGTGCCTTGAGGAGAAACCCATTGTCTGACTGACTACTCATTCACGGTCTCTAAGGATCAAAGACTCAAACTGTATAAAGAAGAAAAAATCACAGACTCATGGATGTGCTTGTTCTAAGACAAGGTGGTTATGAACTTGTAACCAAACACCCTTTTGTAGGGTTTGAAGGATTGCTCATCTGCCAATCCCTTGTTGGATGATCTCTGGTAAGTTTGTTAACATGCATGTAGGCTCTTTTATTATTTTAATATGTTTTCTCTGTAATGCTTTCACCTTAAGAATAAATTTGCTTGCTTAGAAAGAGCGGCGTGGTAACTTAACGGTGGGCAATTACGCTGTTCGTAGCATCTGAGGCAGGAAGGCAAATCAGGCCTGCTTAGGTGGTCTGACTTGCGGGGGAATTCACAATGTAGGCAGGGAACTGTGCAGTCTAGAATACCCCAGTTTGGAGGGAGAGCGACCTTTCTGTCCACCCAAGAGAAGTGACAGCGAGGAGCTGGAAGCCTAGAGTTGGTGCCCTTGCGGGACCACATAGGGGAATACAGGTGTGGTTGCCCTGTTCTGTGACAGATGCAAATTGCTGAGAGGAAAAAATGAAAGGTACGAGCAGCAAGGGGAATAGGAGTAAAGAGGAGAGTCCTTTGCACTAAGGCAGATTGAGAGGCATAGGCATATGGTGCAGACAGCTAATGAGGTTCACCACGTTCAGAGGCAACCCACTAGGAAAGTGACTCACCTATATAACAGGCACACGTGAGCACTAAAAATGTCTAAGGTGCTTCTGCTAATGCCTATATTCAACTATCCAAGGAGTCACCCTAGATTGATGGATGATATCTACATAAGAAAGCAGGTGACACTTAGCAGCTTTAAATTGGATGCTGCAGCACAAGAAGATAGACCGACCATGGGGAATGTTTGAATGGCTTATGATCACTACCATTTCCTTTTTTCAAGCCCTAAATCAGGAAAGCATCCCTATTCAGGAAGGGCACTTTCACCACATGCTGAGGTTTAAGCACCTGCTTAACTGTATTTGACTTAAGCACATGATTAAGTGCCTTCCTGAATTGGGATCAGCTTAATCATAAACTTTCCTGAATCAGCAACTTACTTCACAGGTTTGACCATCTCTATGGGCAATGCTGAGTTGTCAAGTACTAATGGACTGTCTTCTAAGTTGATTATTAAATTATTGAATTCATGAATGAAGAAAAAAAGAACAGTTAAGAACTTAGTTGAAAACAAGATTTTAGCCTCAATGATTAGGGAAATGATATGCAAATAAACTCATCTTGCCTGTTTGCCATTCTCTGGAAACTGATCGCAATCCCTAAATTAAACAGGTTTAAAACTGAGCAGTGAACTCAGTTTAATTAGTTTTAAAATATCGACACCACAGTAATAGCTGTCAGATGGAACTTCAGCACTCGATCAAAAGTACAGCTTTATCTGTGCCCGAAGTGAAGCTTTGCTGCTCAAAACTTCTTATCGCTTAATGGCCTGGCTGGAAAGCAAGCTAATTTGGGATGGCAAATGGATTGACTGACCAACTGGTGTTTTAAGACTCTAATCCGCATGTGCTAGACTTCACAGCGCTCCTTGGTGAACTCTTCACCTTGTTTTGAAGCTTTCTAGATGAGCTATCTTCGGTTACAAGTGTGGGGAAGATGCAGGGAAGAGTTAAAAGTGAATCTCCTGCCTCTTTGAACTGTTTTCTCAGTACTGCGTGTACACAGATACACTTTTGATGTGTTAACTAGAAAATCTGACTGAAAAAGAACAAAGCAGCTGTCACTGAAAGGAAGACACTGACGAAGAACCACACAGCCTTTTATTGAAGAACTGTCAAGATTGATCCTACAGCACTCAGTTTGTCTGTAGTATTTATCAAAGACCTAGATCAGATGAAGGAAATTAAAAAAAAAAAAAAATTCTATCCACTGGACATTTATTAATGGTCTCTGATAATGTATTACATTTAAAACACTCGTGAGGAATATGTTTTAATAGTTCAGGGACAGGAATACATACATGTGGGCATTTTTTATAAAGCTTAAAAAAAAAACCCCACAATTTGTCATTGTTGAGCAAACCCACTTAATTGCCTGCAAAGTGTTAAGTTGCAGACACACTCAATTAAAAACTTTTCTGGTTGGAAAAGTTCAAAAATGGTTGCCATTTAAGTAAAAGTATAATGTTCAATAAACATTTGTATTGTTATTTGTACTGCAGTAGAGATGAGTGATCCCAGCTAAGATCAAGGCATCATTGTTCTAGGTGCTGTACATACACCTCTACCCCGATATAACGCAACCCGATATAACACGAATTCTGATATAACATGGTAAAGCAGTGCTCCGGGGGAGGGCGGGGCTGCACACTCTGCCTGCACACTCTGGCGGATCAAAACAAGTTCGATATAATGCGGTTTCACCTATAATGAGGTAAGATTTTTTGGCTCCCAAGGACAGCATTCTATCGAGGTAGAGGTGTATGTATATTATGAAACCGTCCTTGCCTGGAAGACTTATAATTTTAAAAGACAAGATGAACAAAGGGTGGAATAAAGGGAGTATAGTTATCCCTTTTTTTATGGCCTGGGGGGGGTGGGGAATCCAAGAGATTAACTGACTAACCCAAGGTCACACAAGAAGTCTGTGGCAGAGTTCAGAACTGAATCCAGACTTCAGTGTCTCAGTCCAGTTCCTTAATTACAAGATGATCAAGTAAACAAACAGCCTGGCCTGACTGTTAACCAAACACGTCATATGACCATGGATGATAATGGGTTACACATTTGATATGACAGACAGTAATTGCCTTTAGAAAGACTTCATTTGCCAACAGCTACCGTAGTGTGACATGGAAGATCCTGATCTTGCAATGAGCCCCACTGAGAGAACTAAGACCCCACAGTTTCCCCAATAATTAGCATAAAACTAACTGTGGTCACTATGGGGTATCTCATATTGACAATTTAGTGATGAAGACTCTAGTTATGTCTGACACACAGCCAACAATAAGAGCCGTTTCCAAGTTACACAAACCTTTACTAAAAAAATAAGGCCAATGTTTCTTTAAAGTAATAACAATACTTTACCTTTCCTCCAAAGATCGGAAAGCGCTATGCCCATGTTGATTAAGACTCAAACATCTCTGGGAGGGCAGTTAAACTTATACCTACTATATTTTCTGGAGGAATAACCTTAAGCATAGAGACAGGTTTCAGAGTAGCAGCCGTGTTAGTCTGTATCCGCAAAAAGAAGAACAGGAGTACTTGTGGCACCTTAGAGACTAACAAATTTATTAGAGCATAAGCTTTCGTGGACTACAGCCCACTTCTTCGGATGCATATAG